>NC_084611.1:81564115-81649115 GCF_033978795.1 Nerophis ophidion
TGCGATTAGGGGGGCGACTTGTGCAGGGTGTACGCTGCCTTCCGCCCGATTGTAGCTGAGATAGGCGCCAGCGCCCCCGAAAGGGAATAAGCGGTAGGAAATGGATGGATGGATTGCGTTACATCCCACTGAGAAAAGTGCTACCACGTTGTTGCAGTTCTCCTCCCCACCAGAGGGCGACACATTTATTTTATTCTTTATGAACCGACCAAACGCTTATATTTAAATCTGGGAAACTTAAAACTGTATGATTTGTGCAAGTTGAAGGTAGATTTTAAAACGTTTGACCTCACCTGTGTCGTGGATGTGAAGCCTGGAAAGCGCGTGACAGAAGGCGCGGCCTGGTTTCTTCTTCAGGTGGACTTTGGGGGTCTCGGCTTGGTGGTCCTGTGTCAGCAACTGACCCACGTTGAACAGGATCTCCTCCTCCAGAGAGCGGACGCACTCCTCAAAGTGCTGCTCGTCCTTCAAGATGTCCCTAAAAAACCCAACTTTAGTACAAACGTACAAATCAGGTTCTATCCGGTCCGCGAGATGAGTTTCGTATTAACATAAAATGAATAAGCGGTAGAAAATGGATGGATGGATGGAGCTGATGTTGCTTATCAGTGATTGTAGACAAAATGTGGATTGTTACATTAATTGTGCAATATGTTGTTGGTAATCTAACCTGTGACATTTCTACCCAAATAAATACTTGTAATAATCTGTACATTTCGTGATGTACTTATATGAAATAATACGTATAATATCTCATGTGTGATTAATGAAATGGGTTCAAATTCACAAGTTTAGTTGTAGAAGATGCTACATATGTACATAATAAACATGTTAGTTCATCAGTTTAGGAAAATTACTAAATTACATTAATAACATCCAGTAATTTTATGTTGCTAATATTATTATTCATTTCATAGATTAAAATTTTAAACCAACTGGAGAATTTTAAAACTCTGCCGGACTCAATTCCACCTATTTGACTGATAAACATTATCACTGCATTTATTCAGGAAGTATAAATAACGACAAATGAAGACATAATACTATTAACTGTAACATTAAGTGTAAAAAAACAACACATGATAGTACACTTTTAGAATGTGCTTGGTCTATTTTTTAAACAAAATAAAAAAAACTGTCTGAAGTTTTCTTTATTATTAAGTTATCATGCCGTGATTTGAGCTAATATAGTTTAGAGGCTTGCTTTTAAGGGTGTTCTGTAAAAGAAAATCTGTAGATTTTCCAGGATGTCACAGGAAAATTTACAGTAGTTCTTACGCCAAATTACTGTAAAATTCACACCTATAGTTGATCGGTAAAATTATGGCAATTGAGCTGCCAGATTTTTTTTTTTACACTGTAAAAGCTTAGGTGGTTTTCATAGTGCATCACTGTATATGGAACATTTTTATTTTTACTGTAAAATCACGGTGACTGAGCTGACTTTTTTTTTAGTACCTGTAAAAATAAACAGTAAAACATAATCTGTAGGTTTTGTAGAAAACTGGCAGCTCAGTCATTATTTTACTGTAAAATTTACAGTGGCTCTTACACCAAATTGTCAATTTAAAAACGCTAACATTTTTATTTTAACGGTGAAATTCTGGCAATTGAGCTTCCAGTTTTGTGACCTTTTTAAAATCTACAGTTGTCGTTTTACAGTGTATAACTGTAAATGGAAAAACCCACCGCTTTTATTTTGGCAGTAAAATTCAGCCGACTGAGCTGTCATTTTTTTTTAACCTCAAAATCAAAATTTTGTTTTTTACAGTCACTGTAAAAGTTTTGTGTTTGTAAATATTAAGGTAAAAAATGGCATCTTGGGACGCCAGAATTTTACCATAAAATTTACATTTTTTTAACACCAAATTACCCCGAATGACTGAGCCATCACTTTTTTTTCCCGTAAAATCTGTGGTCGTTTTTACAATGCATGAATGGAAACTTTTATTTTGACGGTAAAATTCTGGCGATTATGGTCCTAGTATTTTTTACAATAAAATCTATAGGGTTTTTGTTTTTTTTACAGTGACCGTATGTTTTTCCATTCATACTAAAATGACTAACAGTAAAATCCATGGTCATTTTTACAGTGCATTACTGTAAAACGGCACTAATTTTTTTCAGCAGTAAAATTCTGGTCTGCCAATTTTTAACCTCAAAAACTGATGGGGTTTTTTTTTCATTTACGTAAAACATTTTTGGGTATATTTAGGGCTAAAAAAAAAATTGCCACTTAGTCGCTAGATTTTACTATTAATTTTTACAGCAAATTACTGTAATTTGACAAATGACTGTGCCGCCACTTTTTTCCCGTAAATTCTGTCGTTGTTTTTAAAATGCATGAATGGAAAAACGGCACCACTTGTATTTTTACAGTAAAATTCTGGCGACTGAGCTGTCTGTTTTTTTTTAACCTTAAGATCTGAATTTTAGTTTTTTATAGTCACTGTGAAAGTTTTTTTTGTGTAAATTTTAGGGCCAAAAACGGCAACTTGGTCGCCATAATTTTACTACAAAATTTACACCAAATTACTGTATTTTGACAAACAACTGAGCCACCACTTTTTTCTGTAAAATCTGTGGTCGTTTTTAAAATGCATGAAAGGAAAAACAGCACCACTTTTGTCTTGACAGTAAAACTCTGGCGTCTGTGTTCCTAGTTTTTTACTATAATATCTACAGGTTTTTTTGTTTTTATTTTTACAGTGACCGTAAAAAAAGTATTTTTTTCCATTTATACCCAATGACTAACAGTACAATGCATGGTCATTTTTACACTGCGTCTCTGTAAACGGAAAAACGGCACCACTTTTATTTTAGCAGTAAAATTTTGGTGACCGAGCTGACAGTTTTTAACCTCAAAATCTGATGGGAAGTTTTTTTACATTCACGTCAAACATTTTTTTCTACATTTAGGGTACACAAAAATGGCAACTTCGTAGCTACAATTTTACCATTTTAAAGTGGTTTTTACACCAAATTACTGTAATTTGACAAACGACTGAGCTACCACTTTTTCCCCAAAAAAATCTACGGTCCTTTTTACAATGCATGAATGGAAAAACGAACCCAGATTTTTTTTTGTATACAGTAAAATTCTGGCGACTTAGCTGCCAGGTTTTTATTAACCTTAAAATCTGAATTTAATTTTTTTACAGTCACTGTGAAAGTTATTTTTTTGGTGTAAATTTTAGCGCAAAAAATGGCAACTTGGTCGCCAGAATTTTACTATAAAATGTTATTTTTACACCAAATTACTGTAGTTTGACAAACAACTCTTTTTACAATGCATGAATGGAAAAAAAGGCACCATTTTTATCTTGACAGTACAATTCTGGCGCCTGTGTTCCTAGTTTTTAATTATAACATCTATAGGTTTTTACAAATTTCTTTTTTACAGTAACTGTACAAAATAATGGCAACTTCATAGCTAGAATTTTACCATAATTTTTAAGGTGTTTTTTACACCAAATTACTGTAATTTGATAAACGACTGAGCCACCACTTTTTTCCCCATAAAATCCATGGTCCTTTTTACAATGCATGAATGGAAAAACGTCCCCACTTTTTTTTTTTTTTTAACAGTAAAATTTTGGTGACTGAACTGCCAGTTGTTAACGGTCAAACATTTTTTTTCAGGCCGGTCTGCGGTCTTGTCACCTGAAGTCGACCCACAGCACGCCGGCCGTGATGAGGCCCAGCCACTCGCTGGCCTCCCAGTCCTGGGCCAGCATGACAGGGACCACGGTCACCTCCCTGCTGTCGGCGTAGTTCAGCTCCTTCTTGCAGCTGCGAGACGCCTGGTAGGCGGCGGTCATGAAAGGACAAACGACGGCCGCCGACTCCACGGCCGCCGCCATCCTGAAGACGAACAGACGGCGTTAGACCCGGACTTAAGCGTGGACCCTCTCGTCCACAGACTGACCATGCACTGTCAGCTATGAGCATCATTGGTTAAGAAACCTATTGATTTTGGCCCAAGGGTGACTTCGTCTTCTGTTTTTGGAGCTTCGGATTTCAAACAACAACACTATTGATTTTAAATCAGGTCTTGCTTGAGATATCTGAATTAAAACGCCCAATCAGAACACATTTTTTTTAGCACAAAAACAGTTTTTCTGTTTCAGGTCCAGGTGTGAGCAGTTGTCTATGGAAGTGGAATTGTCTCACATCAACATACATACATACACACACACACACACACACATATATATATATATATATACATAAATATATGATATTAATACATATGCATGTATTAATAAATATACAAATGTGATATACAAATAAATAATTTGTATTAATAAATGCATATTTGTAAATGTATTTTTGAGATTTGAAAATATATACAAATAAAATGTATAAATATAAAAATGTGACATTCTCAAAATAACCTTACTTATCTCATCATATGGAATATAACTTACTTCACCAAATATTTATATTTATTGTGATACTTAAGGAGTATATTGTGAATACGTTGAGAACAGGAAGTGAACAAAAGTTTTAGGAACTGCCATGTAAAAGAAAAGGGGTAGGATTTAATAAGCTCTGCTTTTTCCTACTCCTTTACGAACATGTTGAAAAGAGAAACTGGAAATTGTGATGTATCGTGTGTATGCTTGCATGTTTGAAATAAACTCAAACGCAACTCAACCTGCAAATAAATCAAGAATTTGTATAAATAAACGTGTATTTGCAAATATATTTTTGAGATTTGAGTATAAGTATGCTTGATTTTGTATTTGTATTGAATTAGCATATGTGTATGGCTTTTTTGCTTTTGTGTCGATGAGACATTCCTCCCACAAACCAGATGCACAAATAAATGTGACCTACACGCTTCCCTGAAAAACCAGCAGAGGGCACTGCAGCCAGAGCGGTCTGGGTCACAGAACATTATATGCAAAATGCCCGGAGTTCTCGGCACAAAAAACAATCCACGTCTTTAAAGAGAGAACGCTAGCTGCTTATTTTATTGTATCAATGCTGTAGGAGCCTAAATGCTGTTTATGTTCATTTACATTTCATGGAAGATGCTTTATGTTTACTCAGCCAAAAGGGGACTATTTACTTTATTTGTATAATACGAAAATGTATATATTAAATGCTTAAGAGTAATTAGAAGGTTCACTTTGTTTGTAAGTATTAAATTTGTCTAAATAATTTGATGATGTAACTGTTTTAATTGCATATATGGCGAAAGGATCTGGGTGGTAAGGGGGTTTGGATGCAAGGTGTTATGGGTAATGGCAGTCAGGCGCAGTGGAATCGAGCCACACAGTTTTTTGTTCTCACTCTTACTTTTTCTTACTCTTACTTTTTCTAACTCTTCGTTACTGTAACAAACTAGCTTTATTTTTCCATTCATTTGTTCCCACATCGTTATTGTTTTACGTTTTTTGAAGTTGATAAGTAAACTATACAAAACGAAGAGGAACGTCTGGAGTTTTTGTTATTGTCCCAGCAAGCGGAGCAGGAGAAAGTAGAGGAGCGTCAAGCTAAGGCTTCATTAGGAATCTACAAATGCCGTTTGAAGGGGAACATTATCACAATTTCAAAAGGGTTAAAAACAATAAAAATCAGTTCCCAGTGGCTTGTTGTATTTTTTTGAAGTTTTTTTCAAAATTTTACCTGTCCCCGAATATCCCTAAAAAAAGCTTTAAAGTGATTGATTTTCGCTATTTGCGATGCGACTATCCATTTCCCTGTGACGTCATACAGTGCTGCCAATGTAAACAAACAACGGCGAATACCACAGCAAGATATAGCGACATTAGCTCGGATTCAGAGTCGGATTTCAGCAACTTAAGCGATTTAACAGATTACGCATGTATTGAAACGGATGGTTGGAGTATGAAAGTATTGAAGAAGAAACTGAAGCTATTGAGCGAATAGCTATTGACGCTATTCATAGCCATAGTATGGCCGAATAGCTGCGTTAGCATCGCCGGTAAAATGTGCGGACCAAACGATCAGGACTTTCGCATCTCGTGACACTGGATTGGTAAGTGTTTTTTTCTGCATTAAATGTGGGTGGAAGTAAACATAATATAGTTGCAAATGCATCTGCAGGTTATCCATACATCTCTGTGCCATGTCTGCTTTAGCACCGCCGGTAAATAGCATGTTAGCGTTGATTAGCGTAGCATGTTAGCATCGATTAGCTGGCAGTCACGCCGCAACCAAATATGTCTGATTAACACATAAGTCAACATCAACAAAACTCACCTTTGTGATTTCGTTGAATTTATCGTTGCAAATGCATCTGCAGGCTATCCATACATCTCTGTGCCATGTCTGTCATCGCCGGTAAAACGCGGAGACTCTCTGGTACATTCAATGGGGGTCTGGCGGCAGAAACTTTCGCATCTTCGGGCCAGTGGTGCAACTTGAATCCCTACCTGTTAGTGTTGTTACACCCTTCGACAACACACCGACGAGGCATGATGTCTCAAAAGTTCCCAAAAAAAAGTCGAAAAAACGGAAAATAACAGAGCTGAGACCCGGTGTTTGTAATGTGTTGAAAATGAAAATGGCGGCTGTATTACTTCGGAGACGTCACGTTCTGACATCATCGCAAAAAGACCGATAAACAGAAAGGGGTTTAATTCGCCAAAATTCACCCATTTAGAGTTCGGAAATCGGTTAAAAAAGTATATGGTCTTTTTTCTGCACCATCAAGGTATATATTGACGCTTGCATAGGTCTGGTGATAATGTTCCTCTTTAATGACCTTGTCCAGATGTAGATGCTGGCTGCAGTGCCCTCTGCTGGTTGTTCAGGGGAGTGTGTAGGTCCTATTTATTTGTGCATCTGATTTGTGGGAGGAATGTCTCATCGACACAAAAGCAAAAAAAGCAATTCACACATGCAAATCCAATACAAATACAAAATCAAGCATATTTATATTCAAATCTCAAAAATATATTTACAAATACACCTTTTGGTTAGTGCATATGCCTCACAGTACGAAGGTCCTGAGTTCAATCCCGGGCTTTTGTTTTTTTTTTCTGTGTGGAGTTTGCATGTTCTCCCCGTGACTACGTGGGTTCCCTCCGGGTACTCCGGCTTCCTCCCACTTCCAAAGACGTGCACCCGGGGATAGGGCTCGGCGATATGTGCGATATAGAAAATGACTATATCGTGATATTCCAGTATACGTTCTCACGCAGTTGCTTTTAGCTGCGGGCATTACATTACAGGCTCTTCTCGCTCTTTCTTGTTTCTCCTTCTCACAGACAGCTAGCACACCTTCTTACATACCTCACATTCTGTCACTTCATACGCCACAAACGTATACGCCCACACGGAGCAGAGAGGTAGCAGCATGGGTAACGTTAGCTGTGATGCTCGCGGAGCCGTGCGAGTGGTAATACGAGAGAAGGACGGTGCCAATTGGCTTCAAGCGGGAAGATGTCAAACAGACAACCGTAATTTGTTAAGTGTGGGGCACAAGCGTTGCTACCAAAAGTAGCATTACTGCTAATATGTTGCATGATTTGAAAAGTCACCTGCTAATAACTGTTTAATAAATACAGTTTTGGACAATTGACTTAGTTGTGATTTCCTTCTCTGCACAAAAGTTTAAAATAAGCATATAATTATGCAATATGAAGAAGAATGTTTTAATGTAGACGCATAGAATCATCATACTGCTGTGATTATATGTATAGGCCAAGGCAAAATATCGAGATACTGTATTTCCTTGAATTGCCGTAGGGCACATAGTATGCGCCTGCCTTGAATTACTGCCGGGTCAAACTCGCTTCCCAAAATAATTAGCGCATGCGTAGTATTACCGCCTGGTCAAACTCGTGACAACACGAGCCTTTAAATAGACCTCCTTTTTCGACCTGTTGATCTGCCGCTTCTTTTCTTTCTCCTATGTCCCCCCCTCCCTTGTGGAGGGGGTCCGGTCCGATGACCATGGATGAAGTACTGGCTGTCCAGAGTCGAGACCCAGGATGGACCGCTCGTCGGGACCCAGGATGGACCGCTCGCCTGTATCGGTTGGGGACATCTCTACGCTGCTGATCCGCCTCCGCTTGAGATGGTCTCCTGTGGACGGGACTCTCGCTGCTGTCTTGGATCCGCTTGAACTGAACTCTCGCGGCTGTGTTGGAGCCACTATGGATTGAACTTTCACAGTAGGGGGGGGGGGGGGGGTTGCCCACATCTGAGGTCCTCTCCAAGGTTTCTCATAGTCCCACTGGACGTGAATTCTCCCTGCCCACTGGGTGTGAGTTTTCCTTGCCCTTTTGTGGATTCTTCCGAGGATGTTGTAGTCGTAATGATTTGTGCAGTCCTTTGAGACATTTGTGATTTGGGGCTGTATAAATAAACATTGATTGATTGATTGATTGATTGATTGATTGACACTTCCCCTGTCATCATTTTTTTAAACGGAGGAGGCTGATTTCAATACCGGTAATTTGAAATCGCATAAAGGGAAGAAAATTAAGAGCTATTCAGTAGGATTTAAGTTCCAAGTTTACATCACACTCAATTTTTTACTGCGTACCTTTGGTAATTGCCGGAGTGAGAAGAGGTTTTAAATTAATTAGCGCCCCGGTGGCAATTCAAGAAATACGGTACGTATTAGTTGATGTGAGACAATTATACCTCCATAGTTGTCAGGTGTGTGGAACTTACGCGTCGTTGATGTTTCCCGTCACTCCTCCTTCCTGCACGTCCATCCACACCGGCAGGCCGTCCTCCCTGAGGCGCTGGTAGACTTTGAGGACCAGGTCCTGGTCGTCCCACTGGTAGGACAACATGACGTGACGTCGGGACATCTTCGTCGAATGAGTCCAAGATGGAGTCTCTCCTCACAAACACTTCCCGCTTGGTGACGCCTTCGAAGGGTGTGTCTCAATTCCGCGGCTGCATCCTTGGCAGTGCTCCTTCGTGGAGGCTGTCCCAATTAAAAAAAAAAAAAAAGTTCTAAGTGTCCTTTTCACCCATTAGCAGAAAGGTTGCATCCTTGTAGACTTCGCGTCTTTTTTTTCCCGACGTACTTTGCGCGTAAACTATTTTCAACACGAAGACGCCATGCGTAGCGAAAAGAGCGATCTTAAAATTTAAGTATGGTTGTATTCATTCATTTAAAACAGCTGAAAGCGGACATGTCAAGTGATATGCATTTGTGTCAAAATACGAAACCGCGACTGTAATAATGAGCGACCTCCGTGCTGTGTACGTCTCCTTACCCTGTACTTTTCACCACAGATTTTACGGGAATAAAGTGGTAGCTCAGTCTATTGTCAAACTACAGTAATTTGGTGTAAATACGAATAAATTTTATTGTAAAATTTTGGCGACCAAGTTGCCAATTTTTCGCCCAAAAATTTACACCAAAAAAAGCAGAAAAGTTAAACACAAGATCACAATAATCATTAATAGAAGTGAACATTTTCAAATAACATGCAAATGTACACAAAAAACAGCAATAATCAATATTGGTTGATGCACATGTTTATAGTACTTCAGTTTTCCTGCTTTCTTTACGGGCACTGTAAAGGAAAAAAAAAATTAAACCTGTAGATTTTATAGTAAAAAACTAGAAACACAGTCGCCAAAATTTTACTGTTAAGATAAAAGTGGTGCTGTTTTTCCATTCATGAATTGTAAAAACGACAACAGATATACCGTAAAAAAGTGGCGACTCAGTAGTTTGTTAAATTACAGTAATTTGGTGTAAAATCAACTAAATTATATAGTAAAATTCTGGCGACCAAGTTGCCATTATTTCGCCCAAAAATTTACACCAAAAAAAGCAGAAAAGTAAAACACAAGATCACAATAATCATTAATAGAAGTGAACATTTTCAAATAACATGCATATGTACACAAAAAACAGCAATAATCAATATTGGTTGATGCACATGTTTATAGTACTTCAGTTTTCCTACTTTCTTTTACAGTCACTGTAAAAAAAAAAAATAATAAACCTGTAGATTTTATAGTAAAAAACTAGGAACACAGTCGCCAAAATTTTACTCTCAAGATAAAAGTGGTGCTGTTTTTCCATTCATGAATTATAAAACCGCCAACAGATTTTACGGAAAAAAGTGGCGGCTCAGTAGTTTGTTAAATTACAGTAATTTGGTGTAAATTCACAAAATTATATAGTAAAATTCTGGCGACCAGTTGCCATTATTTCGCCCTAAAATTTACACCCAAAAAAGCAGAAAAGTCAAACACAAGATCACAATAACATTAATAGAAGTGAACATTTTCAAATAACATGCAAATGTACACAAAGAAACAGCAATAATCAATATTGGTTGATGCACATGTTTATAGTACTTCAGTTTTCCTGCTTTCTTTTACGGTCACTGTAAAGGGAAAAACAATTAAACCTGTGGATTTTATAGTAAAAAACTAGGAACACAGTCGCCAAAATTTTACTGTCAAGATAAAAGTGGTGCTGTTTTTCCATTCATGAATTGTAAAAATGACAACAGATATTACGGAAAAAAGTGGCGACTCAGTAGTTTGTTAAATTAGTGAAGTGAAGTGAAGTGAATTATATTTATATAGCGCTTTTCTCAAGTGACTCAAAGCGCTTTACATAGTGACACCCAATATCTAAGTTACATTCAAACCAGTGTGGGTGGCACTGGGAGCAGGTGGGTAAAGTGTCTTGCCCAAGGACACAACGGCAGTAACTAGGATGGCACAAGCGGGAATCGAACCTGCAACCCTCAAGTTGCTGGCACGGCCACTCTACCAACCGAGCTATGCCGCCCCAAATTACAGTAATTTGGTGTAAAAACAACTACATTTTATAGTAAAATTCTGGCGGCCAAGTTGCCATTTTTTTTACCCTAAAATTTACACCAAAAAAGCAGAAAAGTTAAACACAGGATTACAATAATCATTAATAGAAGTGAACATTTTCATATAACATGCAAATGTAACCAAAAAACAGCAAAAATCAATATTGGTTGATGCACATGTTTATAGTACTTACATTTTCACTGTAGAATAAATATTTTTAAAAACCTATAGATTTTATAGTAAAAACTAGGAACACCGTCGCCAGAATTTTACTGTCAAGATAAAAGTGGTGCTGTTTTTCCATTCATGCATTGTAAAAACAATCACATATTTTACGGAAAAACGTGGCGGCTCAGTAATTTTATACCAAATTACAGTAATTTTGTATAAACCAACTACATTTTATAGTAAAATTCTGCCATTTGTTTGCCCTAAAATTTACACCAAAAAAAACAGAAACGTTAAACATAAGATCACAATAATCATTAATAGAAGTGAACATTTTCAAATAATATGCAAATGTACACAAAAAACTGCAAAAATCCATATTGGTTGATGCACATGTTTATAATACTTACATTTTCACTGTAGGAGAAATATTTTTTAAAACCTGTAGATTTTATAGTAAAAACTAGGAACACCGTCGCCAGAATTTTACTGTCAAAATAAAAGTGGTGCTGTTTTTCCATTCATGCATTGTAAAAACAATCACAGATTTTACGGAAAAACGTGGCGGCTCAGTAATTTTATACCAAATTACAGTAATTTGGTATAAAACAACTACATTTTATAGTAAAATTCTGCCATTTTTTTGCTCTAAAATTTACACCAAAAAAAGCAGAAACGTTAAACACAAGATCACAATAATCATTAATAGAAGTGAACGTTTTCAAATAACATGCAAATGTACACAAAAAACAGCAATAATCAATATTGGTTGATGCACATGTTTATAGTACTTACATTTTCACTGTAAAATAAATATTTTTAAAAACCTGTAGATTTTATGGTAAAAACTAGGAACACAGTCGCCAGAATTTTACTGTCAAGATAAAAGTGGTGCTGTTTTTCCATTCATGCATTGTAAAAACAATCACAGATTTTACGGAAAAACGTGGCGGCTCAGTAATTTTATACCAAATTACAGTAATTTAGTATAAAACAACTACATTTTATAGTAAAATCCTGCCATTTTTTTGCCCTAAAATTTACACCAAAAAAAGCAGAAACGTTAAACACAAGATCACAATAATCATTAATAGAAGTGAACATTTTCAAATAACATGCAAATGTACACAAAAAACAGCAATAATCAATATTGGTTGATGCACATGTTTATAGTACTTACATTTTCACTGTAAAATAAATATTTTTAAAAACCTGTAGATTTTATGGTAAAAACTAGGAACACAGTCGCCAGAATTTTACTGTCAAGATAAAAGTGGTGCTGTTTTTCCATTCTTGCATTGTAAAAACAATCACAGATTTTACGGAAAAAAGTGGCGGCTCAGTAATTTTATACCAAATTACAGTAATTTGGTATAAAACAACTACATTTTATTGTAAAATCCTGCCAGGTTTTTTGCCCTAAAATTTACCCCCAAAAAAGCAGAAACGTTAAACACAAGATCACAATAATCATTAATAGAAATGAACATTTTCAAAGAACATGCAAATGTACACAAAAAACTGCAATAATCAATACTGGGTGATGCACATGTTTATAGTACTTACATTTTCACTGTAAAAGAAATATTTTTAAAAACCTGTAGATTTTATAGTAAAAACTAGGAACACAGTTGCCAGAATTTTACTGTCAAGATAAAAGTGGTGCTGTTTTTCCATTCATGCATTGTAAAAACAACCACAGATTTTACGGAAAAAAGTGGCAGCTCAGTAGTTTGTCAAATTACAGTAATTTGGTATAAAACAACTACATTTTATAGTAAAATTCAGCCATTTTTTTTTTGCCCTAAAATTTACACCAAAGAAGCAGAAAAGTCAAACACAAGATCACAATAATCATTAATAGAAGTGAACATTTTCAAATAACATGCAAATGTACACAAAAACCCCCAGCAATAATCAATATTGGTTCTTTGATGCACATGTTTATAGTACTTACATTTTCCTACTTTTTTTTTTACAGTCACTTTAAGAAAAATGTTTTAAGACCTGTAGATTTTAAATTTAAAAAACTAGGAACACAGTCACAGGAATTTTCCTGTCAAGATAAAAGTGGTGCTTTTTTTTTTCATTCATGCATTGTAAAAACTGCCCAGGCTTTTTTTAACGTTTGAAAGTAAAGCCCAACATCTTCTACATTACTTATTTAATCTGCAAAAAGTTAATTATGTTCTATTAATGAGTGGCCAGAAAATGTAAGTACTATAAACATGTGCATCAACCAATATTGATTATTGCTGTTTTTTGTGTACATGTGCATGTTATTTGAAAATGTTCACTTCTATCACTGATTATTGTGATCTTGTGTTTGACTTTTCTGCTTTTTTGGCGTAAATTTTAGGGCAAAAAAATGGCACAATTTTACAATAAAATGTTGTTGTTTTACCCACTTGTTTTACTATAAAATCTACAGGTTTTAAAAAATTTTTTTTTACAGTGACCATAAAAAAAGTAGGAAAATTGAAGTACTATAAACATGTGCATCAAAGAACCATTATTAATTATTGCTGTTTTTTGTGTACATTTGCATGTTATTTGAAAATGTTCATTTCTATTAATGATTATTGTAATCTTGTGTTTAACTTTTCTGCTTTTTTTTGGTATAAATTTTAGGGCAAAAAAATGGCAGAATTTTACTATAAAATTTAGTTGTTTCATACCAGATTACTGTAATGTGGTATAAAATTACTGAGCTGTCACTTTTTTCCATAAAATCTGTGGTTGTTTTTACAATGCATGAATGGAAAAACAGCACCACTTTTATCTTGACAGTAAAATTCTGGCGACTGTGTTCCTAGTTTTTACTATAAAATCTACAGGTTTTTAAAAATATTTATTTTACAGTGAAAATGTAAGTACTATAAACATGTGCATCAACTAATATTGATTATTGCAGTTTTTTGTGTACATTTCCATGTTATTTGAAAATGTTCACTTCTATTAATGATTATTGTGATCTTGTGTTTAACTTTTCTGCTTTTTTGGGTGTAAATTTTAGGGCAAAAAAATGGCAACTTGGTCGCCAGAATTTTACTATAAAATGTACTTGTTTTTACACCAAATTACTGTAATTTGACAAACGACTGAGCCTCCACTTTTTTTCCGTAAAATCTGTGGTCGTTTTTACAATGCATGAACGGAAAAACAGCACCACTTTTATTTTGACCGTAAAATTTTGGCGACTGCGTTCCGAGTTTTTTTACTATAAAATCTACAGGTTTTAATTCTTTTTTTTTTTGCATTGACCGTAAGAAAAATTAGTAAAACTGAAGTACTATAAACATGTGCATCAAAGAACCATTATTCATTATTCCTGTTTTTTTTGTGTACATGTGCATGTTATTTGAAAATGTTCACTTATTTAATGATTATTGCGATCTAGTTTTTAACTTTTCAGTTTTTTTTGGTGTAAATTTTAGGGCAAAAAAATGGTAATTTGGTTGCCAAAATTTTACTATAAAATGTAGTTGTTTTTACAACAAATTACTGTTATTTGACAAACTACTGAGACGCCACTTTTTTCCGTAAAATATGTGGTCGTTTTTACAATGCATGAATGGAAAAAACAGCACCACTTTTATCTTGACAGTAAAATTCTGTGTCGCTAGTTTTTACTATAAAATCTACAGGTTTTTAGAAATATTTTTTTTACTGTGAAAATTGAAGTACTATAAACGTGCATCAACTAATATTGATTATTGCTGTTTTTGTGTACATTTGCATGTTATTTGAAAATGTTCACTTCTATCAATGATTATTGTGATCTTGTGTTTGACTTTTCTGCTTTTTTGGGTGTAAATTTTAGGGCAAAAAAATGGCAACTTGGTCGCCAGAATTTTACTATAAAATGTACTTGTTTTTACACCAAATTACTGTAATTTGACAAACGACTGAGCCTCCACTTTTTTTCCGTAAAATCTGTGGTCGTTTTTACAATGCATGAACGGAAAAACAGCACCACTTTTATTTTGACCGTAAAATTTTGGCGACTGCGTTCCGAGTTTTTTTACTATAAAATCTACAGGTTTTAATTCTTTTTTTTTTTGCATTGACCGTAAGAAAAATTAGTAAAACTGAAGTACTATAAACATGTGCATCAAAGAACCATTATTCATTATTCCTGTTTTTTTTGTGTACATGTGCATGTTATTTGAAAATGTTCACTTATTTAATGATTATTGCGATCTAGTTTTTAACTTTTCAGTTTTTTTTGGTGTAAATTTTAGGGCAAAAAAATGGTAATTTGGTTGCCAAAATTTTACTATAAAATGTAGTTGTTTTTACAACAAATTACTGTTATTTGACAAACTACTGAGACGCCACTTTTTTCCGTAAAATATGTGGTCGTTTTTACAATGCATGAATGGAAAAAACAGCACCACTTTTATCTTGACAGTAAAATTCTGTGTCGCTAGTTTTTACTATAAAATCTACAGGTTTTTAGAAATATTTTTTTTACTGTGAAAATTGAAGTACTATAAACATGTGCATCAACTAATATTGATTATTGCTGTTTTTGTGTACATTTGCATGTTATTTGAAAATGTTCACTTCTATCAATGATTATTGTGATCTTGTGTTTGACTTTTCTGCTTTTTTTGGTGTAAATTTTAGGGCAAAGAATGGCAACTTGGTTGCCAAAATTTTACTATAAAATGTAGTTATTTTACACCAAATTACTGTAATTTGACAAACTACTGAGCCGCCACTTTTTTCCATAAAATCTGTGGTCGTTTTTACAATTCATGAATGGAAAAACAGCACCACTTTTATTTTGACCGTAAAATTTTGGCGACGGTGTTCCAGGTTTTTAAAAACATTTTTTTAACAGTGAAAAAATGTTAGTACTATAAACATGTGCATCAAAGAACCAATATTGATTATTGGTAATTTTGTGTGTACATTTGCATGTTATTTGAAAATGTTCACTTCTATCAATGATTATTATGATCTTGTGTTTAACTTTTCTGCTTTTTTGGTGTAAATTTTAGGGCAAAAAATGGCAACTTAGTCACCAGAGTTTTACTATAAAATGTAGTTGTTTTTACACCATCCATCCATTTACTACCGCTTGATTTATTATAAAATCTACAGGTTTTAAAACATTTTTTCTTACAGTGACTGTAAAAAAAAGGAGGAAAATTGAAGTACTATAAACATGTGCATCAATAAACCATTATTGATTATTGCTGGGGGGGGGGGGGGGGGGGGGTTTGTGTACGTTTGCATGTTATTTGAAAATGTTCACTTCTATTAATGATTATCATGATCTTGCGTTTAACTTTTCTGCTTTTTTTGTGTGTAAATTTTAGGGAAAAAATAACAACTTAGAAAAAAGTAGAAAAATTGAAGTACTATAAACATGTGCATCAAAGAACCCATCCATCCATCCATTTTCTACCGCTTATTCCCTTTTTGGGGTCGCGGGGGTCGCTGGCGCCTATCTCAGCTACAATCGGGTGGAAGGCGGGGTACACCCTGGACAAGTCGCCATTTCATCAAAGAACCAATATTGATTATTGCTGGGTTTTTTTGTGTACATTTGCATGTTATTTGAAAATGTTCACTTCTATCAATTATTATTGTAATCCTGTGTTTAACTTTTCTGCTTTGTTTTTTTTCTTGTCCGTGCAGATTAATCAAGGAGGACTTGGACAACAACAGAGCAAAAAGAAATGACACAAACATGTTTAGACCAGTTTGGATGATCATTTAAAAACTAAGTATCTTTATAACCTTTAGAAATTAATAAACTCATGTACTGAAACTGTAGTTGTTGTGATTAATTTCCTCTGCCTTCATTGCAAATAACTATATGATAATATTATACTATTCCAATATTTACTGTTACTGGCTATAATGCAAGCAATGTGACATCAATTGTGAATCACATATTAATAAATAACAGCTAAATAAGAGATTGTAGTAGAAATAGACCGTGAGGACTGTTTCTGGGACATCTTCTGGATTGTCTCCGTGTTTTTAAAAAGGTACATGTCCCACTCTCAACAAGCATAACAATCTATCATGAACTAATAATTAGGAATAACAGCTTTAGAACGCTTTTCATCACGTGACACATCTCCATGACAACCATCTCTCTTAGCCACTTCCTCTGGAATAAGGTAAAGGACCAAGAGAACACAAAAAACTATTCGACATTTTTCTCAATTCCATCCATCCATCCATCCATCCATCCATCTTCTTCCGCTTATCCGAGGTCGGGTCGCGGGGGCAGCAGCCTAAGCAGGGAAGCCCAGACTTCCCTCTCCCCAGCCACTTCGTCTAGCTCTTCCCGGGGGATCCCGAGGCGTTCCCAGGCCAGTCGGGAGACATAGTCTTCCCAACGTGTCCTGGGTCTTCCCCGTGGCCTCCTACCGGTTGGACGTACCCTAAACACCTCCCTCGGGAGGCGTTCGGGTGGCATCCTGACCAGATGCCCGAACCACCTCATCTGGCTTCTCTCGATGTGGAGGAGCAGCGGCTTTACTTTGAGTTCCTCCCGGATGGCAGAGCTTCTCACCCTATCTCTAAGGGAGAGACCCGCCTCATTTCGGCCGCTTGTACCCGTGATCTTATCCTTTCGGTCATGACCCAAAGCTCATGACCATAGGTGAGGATGGGAACGTAGATCGACCGGTAAATTGAGAGCTTTGCCTTCCGGCTCAGCTCCTTCTTCACCACAACAGATCGATACAACGTCCGCATTACTCGCATCCATTCGTAAACTTCGGGTCAGTGAGCAGCAGATACGTGACGTCATTGTAAGGGGCGGGGACAAATGACGTAAGCAGAAAGTGTCTCTAAGGCTAGACTGTCTTTGTTGTGAAAGTTGTTGCTTGGTTGCGCACCTTGTTGTTTATAAGGTCACCTTTAACCTACAAACATATTAATTATTGTGTATATGTTTTTACAAATGATAACAGATGTGAAGAAGAGCATGTATTGTCTTTGTGTGATGATGTACTGTAAATGAAGTGTGGTTGTAAATACAAAATACAATATTGTATGTTAAGTATGTGTCCATGAAAGGGCATTTTATGACTTTTTCTTAATTTGATTACATGCTACGGTATGATTTTATTGTCATAATTTTATTGCGAGATTTTTGTATTCCTTTAATTTAGGTAGCCAGGGACTGCAAATGGAAATGAGATATTTAGCTATAATTTGGTACAGAACATATCCGTCTTAATGTTTCTGTAGATTGTCCCTTCAAAAAAAGACTAAACTAAAACTAATTACATCATTATTTTTTATTTAATTTGTATTTAGCCTTTATTTAACCAAGTAAAATCCCATCGAGATCAAAAATCTCTTTTCCAAGGGAGACCTGGCCAAGAGGGCAGCAGCAAGTTTAGAAAAAAAACAGTAAACAACACATAAACCACCACATTTACAACATTAAAACTTGCTCATATGACACATGTGCATACAGACAAGGTAGACTGCAGTCCTTTCACAGAAGCTTTTAACTCATTTATGTTTGAAGTTGAATATTCGATTGTAGGTTATTCCAAGCCTTCGGTGCTAAAAAAAAAACCTAAATACAGTTAAGTTAACTCTTTTGTTCACTAGAGGGCGCCACAGGAAGACTGCTACTGCATATGTACTGTATGTAAAACACAAATACGATTAAATAAGAACACTGACATTAACGTCGGATTAAAAAGCGCAACTAAATTAGTTAAAATTATTAAGATAAAATAATAAAATAAAGATAAATTAAGTTAGAGTGTAAAGTTGCACTTTACATGAATAAAATGAAATATTTTGAGGAAAAACGTTTTACTTTAAAAGAATGAAGTTAAATTATTAACAAAAAAGTAGTTTTACTACACTATACAATACTACAGACACACACACACATGCACACGCACACACACAAACACACACACACACACACATATATATATATATATATATATATATATATATATATATATATATATATATATATATATATATACACATATATATATATATATATATATATACACACACACACACACACACACACACACACACACACACACACACACACACACACACACGGCGTGGCGCAGTGGGAGAGTGGCCGTGTGCAACCCGAGGGTCACTGGTTCAAATCCCACCTAGAACCAACCTCGTCACGTCCGTTGTGTCCTGAGCAAGACACTTCACCCTTGCTCCTGATGGGTGCTGGTTGGCGCCTTGCATGGCAGCTCCCTCCATCAGTGTGTGAATGTGTGTGTGAATGGGTAAATGTGGAAGTAGTGTCAAAGCGCTTTGAGTACCTTGAAGGTAGAAAAGCGCTATACAAGTACAACCCATTTATTTATATATATATATTTGCCATGAATTGATTAACAAGTTGAAAAACTTATTGGGGTGTTACCATTTAGTGGTCAATTGTACGGAATATGTTCTGTACTGTGCAATTTACTAATACAAGTTTCAATCAATCAATCGATCAATCAATCTATGTATACAATATATATATATACGTTAGGTGAGGAAAAAACACAAGAGGCTATATCATCCCTACAAGCCTATTTCGCAGGTTTTCCTGTTGTTCAAGGGATTTTAAAATCCTAGCGTATATCCCACTCTACCCCGGTATTGAGCTCTTTATAATGGATAAATCACAGAAACCTAAAAAAAAATAAAAATAAAATATATATATATTTATTTTTTTTAATTTTTATTTATATATATATATATATATATATATATATATATATACATATATATATACACACACATATATATATGTATATATATATCTATATACAAACCCCGTTTCCATATGAGTTGGGAAATTGTGTTAAATGTAAATCTAAACGGAATAAAATGATTTGCAAATCCTTTTCAACCCATATTCAGTTGAATGCACTACAAAGACAACATATTTGATGTTCAAACTCATAAACTTTTTTTTTTTGCAAATAATAATAAGCTTAAAATTTCATGGCTGCAACACGTGACAAAGTAGTTGGGAAAGGGCATGTTCACCACTGTGTTACATCACCTTTTCTTTCAACAACACTCAATAAACGTTTGGGAACTGAGGAAACTAATTGTTGAATCTTTGAAAGTGGAATTCTTTCCCGTTCTTGTTTTATGTAGAGCTTTAGTCGTTCAACAGTCGGGGGTCTCCGTTATCGTATTTTACGTTTCATAATGCGCCACACATTTTTGATGGGAGACAGGTCTGGACTGCAGGCGGGCCGGGAAAGTACCTGTACTCTTTTACTATGAAGCCACGCTGTTGTAACACATGGCTTGGCATTGTCTTGCTTAAATAAGCAGGGGCGTCCATGATAACGTTGCTCTGATGACAACATATGTTGCTCCAAAACCTGTATGGACCTTTCAGCATTAATGGTGCCTTCACAGATGTGTAAGTTACCCATGCCTTGGGCACTAATACACCCCCATACCATCACAGATGCTGGCTTTTGAACTTTGCGCCTATAACAATCCGAATGGTTATTTTCCTCTTTGTTCTGGAGGACACCACGTCCACAGTTTTTCAAACATAATTTGAAATGTGGACTCGTCAGACCACAGAACACTTTTCCACTTTGCATCAGTCCATCTTAGATGAGCTCGGGCCCAGCGAAGCCAGATGTGTTCCTGGGTGTTCTTGAAAAAAGGCTTTCGCTGTGCATAGTAGTGTTTTAACTTGCACTTACAGATGTAGCGACCAACCGTAGTTACTGACAGTGGTTTTATGAAGTGTTCCTGAGCCCATGTGGTGATATCCTTTACACACTGATGTCGGTTTTTGATGGGGTACCGGCTGAGGGATCAAAGGTCCGTAATATCATCGCTTACGTGCAGTGATTTCTCCAGATTCTCTGAACTTTTTGATGATTTTACGGACCGTAGATGGTAAAATCCCTAAATTCCTTGCAATAGCTCGTTGAGAAATGTTGTTCTAAAATTGTTCGACAGTTTGTTTACAAAGTGGTGACCCTCACCCCATCCTTGTTTGTGAATTACTTAGCATTTAATGGAAGCTGCTTTTAAACCCAATCATGGCACCCACCTGTTCCCAATTAGCCTGCACACCAGTGGGATGTTCCATATAAGTGTTTGATGAGCATTCCTCAACTTTATCAGCATTTATTGCCACCTTTCCCAACTTATTTGTAACATGTTGCTGGCATCAAATTCTAAAGTTAATGATTATTTGCAAAATAAAAAAATGTTTATCAGTTTGAACATCAAATATGTTGTCTTTGTAGCATATTCAACTGAATATGGGTTGAAAATGACTTGCAAATCATTGTATTCCGTTTATATTTACATCTAACACAATTTCCCAACTCATAAGGAAACGGGGTTTGTACATCAGTAGACTTGTTTTAAAGTCTGTTCTCTGAGCAACAGGAAGCTTGTGCCGTGACCTAAACACTGGACTAATACGGTCGTATTTCCTGGTTCTAGTCAGGACTCGAGCAGCAGCATTCCGGATTTTACAGCTCGTTAAGAAAGCCCAGTGACAAGACCATTACAGTAGTCTAACCTGCTGGAGACAAAGGCATGGACTCGTCTGATTTTCAATCGATCAAACTAATCGATAGATTACTCGTTTACTAAAATAATGGACAGCTGCCGGCCCATGTAATGCATTAAATGAGTGGTGTACTGTACTGTACTTACAGTGTGTGTCTTGTTCTTTGTGTCTCGCTGTGACGTCTGGCATGTAATCTCCCTCCTTGCGGCCTAATCACCAGTGTCACACACACACACACACACAGACACACACACACACACACACACACACACACACACACACACACACACACACACACACGCACACGCACAGATGGAGTGTGTCAGTGGGGTGCGTCCACAGTGCCGGGACATGTTTGCTGAAGGAGCAGCTGTGAGGAAGACCAGGGACCATGGAGGACAGGTGGACCCCTCACCTGGTGACAAGTAGTCCTACTTTGTCTTTTCAACGTCCATAAAAAGTGAGGAATGTCCCGGCAAAGCTTGTCCGCCGCGCTGCTCGTGCTGGCGCTGCTTTGCGCCCGCTCCCTCGCCGACCTCTTCAACCTGACGCTGTCCGTCAAGGAAGGCCTGCCCGCCAAAACCATCGTCGGGGACCTGGCGGCGGGCCTGAACCGTCCCGGCGGCACCGGCTTCTTCATCTCGGAAAGCCGGGACTCGGACGTCTTCCGAGACTTGGAGATCGACGCGGACACGGGGATCATCTCTACAGCTGTGGTCCTGGACCGCGAGACCAGGGCGAGGTACGATTTTGTGGCGGCCACCCTCGCAGGGGAGATGATCAGGGCGAGGATCGAGGTGCGGGACGTCAACGATCATTCGCCGGAGTTCCCCTCGGAGGAGGTGGACTTGGAGGTGTCAGAGCTGAGTCCACCCGGGAGCCGCTTTCACCTGAACGGAGCTCGGGACCAGGATGAGGGCGACTTTGGTACACAGGGGTACAGAATCCGAGAGGCTGAGGTGGGAGAGATTTTCCAACTGGAGCATCGAAGCGTTGCTACTGAAAATAGTTTGGATTTGGTGCTCATGAGCAAAGTGGATCGAGAAGCTCAGGACTCGTACTCGCTGACGATCGAGGCCTTTGACGGCGGCATTCCAGCCCAGACCGGGACACTAAAGGTCAACATCCGCATTGTGGATGAGAACGACAACCCGCCTGTGTTCAACCAGACAGAGTATCATGCGTCCGTGTCGGAGAACGCTGCGGTTGGATCGTCGGTGTGCCGAGTCCACGCCACAGACCTGGACCTGGGTGAAAACGCTAGAATCACCTATGAGATCAACCGGCGACAGAGTGACCCTAACCAGTTTTTCTCCGTCAACCAAACCACCGGAGTGGTTCACCTCAACAAACCATTGGATTTCGAAGCGCAGGGTTTCCACGAGCTGATTGTCACCGCCAGAGACGGCGGCGCCCAGCCGGAGTCCGGCAGCACGTTCGTGGTGGTGAAGGTGCTGAACGTCAACGACAACAGCCCCTCCATCGGCGTCCTGTTCCTCAGCGAGACCGGCGAGGCGCTGGTGTCGGAAGACGCTGCGATAGGAGAATACGTTGCAAGAATTTCTGTGTCGGACCCGGATTTCCAGGGAGAGAAGATCTCTGTGGTCCTGGAGGGCGGGGATGGGAAATTCACCTTGAAGCAGACTGACGACTTCCTGTACGCTTTGTGTGTTGACGCAGAGCTGGACAGGGAAGACGAGGACCTTTACGAGCTCAAGGTCCGAGCGTTTGATCTCGGAAGCCCCCCTTTGAGCAGCGAGATGGTCTTCCTCGTCAAAGTAGCAGACACCAATGACTCCCCCCCGGTCTTTGAGAAGGACGTCTTCATTGTTAGCATCGCCGAGGATGCTCCTAAGGGGACCTCCCTCATCCAGGTCCAGGCCCGGGACCAGGACCAAGGCAGTAACGCAGACATCAACTACTCCATCCTCAAGTCCAACCAGGACAACCTGGTGAGCGTTGACACCTGGTCCGGTCTGGTCAGCACAGCAGGTGACCTGGACAGGGAGACGCAGGCGGTGGTGTGGTTTCTAGTGTTGGCGGAGGACCTGGGGGAGCCGCCGCTCTCGTCCACCGCGACCGTCACCCTGCTGCTGGAGGATGTCAACGACAACGAGCCAGCGTTCCCGCGGCGACTCTACAACGCCAGCGTCCCCGAGCACAGTCCAGCCGGGAGCTGCTTCTTACGAGTAAGTAGCAGACACCAAACATCCCAAGATGGCAGCCATGTTTTTAAAAAATCAATTTTCCTATCGCTTGTCCCTTTTGGGGTCGCTGGTGCCTATCTCAGCTACAATCGGGCAGAAGGCGGGGTGCACCCTGGACAAGTCGCTGCCTCATCACAAGGCCAACACAGATAGACAGACAACATTCACATACTAGGGACCATTTAGTGTTGCCAATCAACCTAGTCTTGCTCTATTTTTACACACACGTCAGTCAGGATCCTCTCAGAAGGGTTCTGATCTGCCGATTCCGATACCAATCATCTATTAATGAGATCGGTCGATATCAATACCGATCACATGTATTAACTGCAAATGTTTCATGTATTTATGATGAATGCTATTGACAGTGTTGACAATGTTTCAACTACTTCCTTATTGTCTTTTATGACATGCAGTACTCTTTGAGGTATAGCTCGGTCGGTAGAGTGGCCGTGCCAGCAACTTGAGGGTTCCAGGTTCGATCCCACGCTCCTGCCATCCTAGTCACTGCCGTTGTGTCCTTGGGCAAGACACTTTACCCACCTGCTCCCAGTGCCACCCACACGGGTTTAAATGTAACTTAGATATTGGGTTTCACTATGTATAAAGCGCTTTGAGTCACTAGAGAAAAAGAGCTATATAAATATAATTCACTTCGCACTTCACTTGGAAGTCCTCCTCTGTTAATTTGTCAATGCGAGCATTAACAGAAACAACAAAATTATTTTGCCGGAAAAAAAAAAAAATCGATGGAACAATCGTTTTAGTATCGATCATATAGGACAGGGGTTGGCAACCCACGGCTCTTTGATCACTCTGATGTGGCTCAGCTGCATACTTGCCGGCCCATACGATTTTTCCGGAAGTTTCCCGGATTTCAGTGCCTCTCCCACATTATCCGATTTTCACCCGCACAACAATATTAAGGGCGTGCTATGATGGCAATGCTTTTAATGTCCATTAAATCGTGTCGTCGCGCCCACTTTCACGCCATTCTATCTGCGTGCCGACCGGTCACATGTAGCATGCGATCCCTGATAGCACACATAACTGACTGCAAGGCATACTTAATCAACAGCCACACAGGTTACACTGATCGTTGTGATATAAACACCTTTTACACTCTTACTAATATGCGCCACACTGTGAACCCACACCAAACAAGAATGACAAACACATTTCGGGAGAACATCCGCACTGTAACACAACATAAACACAACATAACAAAGACCCAGAATCCCATGCATCCCTAACTATTCCGGGCTACATTATGCACCCCCGCTACCACCAAACCCCGCCACCCCCAACCAACCCCGCCCACCTCAACCGACGCACGGGGGGAATTGGTAGCTTGGGTGTACATTGTGTTTATGTTGTTTTACTGTGCGGATGTTCTCCCGAAATGTGTTTGTCATTCTTGTTTGGTGTAGGTTCACAGTGTGACGCATATTAGTAAGAGTGTTAAAGTTGTTTAAACAGGCACCCTCAGCTTGACCTGTATGGCTGTTCAACAAGTATGCCTTGCAGTTAGTTACGTGAGTTTGTAGAAAATATATATGTATAAAAAATATACATTTCGGCCTCCATTCAGGCTTGATCCCAGGGACTCCAAAGGGTTTTGGTTAAAAAAGTAATAAAAATATGTCATTATTCAGTATTATTATTATTTTTATTATTATTCAAGTTTTAAATCTCTAAATCAACATTAGGTCCATCTGTCAATATCATGATTTTAAAGATTTAAGTTTTATGTTCTTTTTGTCACAATAAAAAAACATTTTTTATGGAAAAAACACAAAATATGCAATATTTTCACCCAATTTTTTTTTTTTATATTTGAGATTATATAATAATTTGAGCCTTAAAAAGGTCAATAACTCATAACACCATTGATTTTAATTCATTATTATTTTTTGAGCAATGACACTTAAAAACAAATCACACTAGAAGGGTCCTACTCATTGAAGTGTTAGAAAATACATTATAATTTTTATTTTACTGTTTACTTTTAACTTCAGATCTATCCGTCTATTATAAGTTTTATTGTTGTTTATGTTTTTTGTTTGTTCATTTCAGGCCCTTCTTTAAAAAAAACAGCTCAGTTTTTTAAATGTCAAACACAAAATATGCAACATTTTCCCCCAAAAATATCTCAAAGTGGAAAATTTTACGTGGCGTAATTGGAGCCTTGAATAGATCAATAATTCATAATGACATTGATTTTGATTCATTATTATTTTTTTAAAGAAAGAAACAGCCTGCATGCCAGCTTTGTGTTATTAGAGTAAACATTGCAACATTTTCTTGTTACATTTCACCCGTTTGCTCTTTTACTATATCACTTTTTACGATTAAAAAATTTTTTCAATCGTATTTTTAAAATGTGCCATGGGGCCGTTAAAACATTTACCTGCGGGCCACACTTTGGACACCCCTGCCCTAGTGTGTGAATGTGAGTGTGAATGTTGTCTGTCTATCTGTGTTGGCCCTGTGATGAGGTGGTGACTTGTCCAAGGTGTACACCGCCTTCCGCCTGAATTCTGCTGAGATAGGTTCCAGCGACCCCCCGCCACCCCAATAGGGACAAGTGGTAGGAAATGGGTGGACAAAGAGAAAGTTTTTTTTTTTAATAATAACATTCAAAAATCACATGTTTTAACTATTAAATGAACCTAAAATATGACTTATTTTATATTTGTGGAAAATGTTGGACACAATGTGTTGTCAAGCTGATGAGATGCGATGCAAGTGAAACTATTGTTCATTTTTTTTTCTATTTGTATTTTATTTTTTATAAATGGCTGTGCTGATTTTGTAAATGAGGAATTTCTAATCACTGCTATGTTGGAATTCTTAGTAATATCAATAATGTTGTTGGTATTGTTCATTTTTGTTTGTCTACTTTTGGATTGTTTTGTGTCATGTTTGTGTGTCCTCTCAATTGCTCGGTTGATTGCTATTCTGGATGTTGCTGGGCAGGGTTTGGTTTTGGAATTGTGTTATTATGGTATTATTGTGTATTAATTTGTTGGACCGTTTGAAGTGTTGACGTGTTTGCAAAATGATCCCGCAACACAAAAGCAGCCTTCAGTCCTGTGCACAAAGACAGCAGTGTTGCTTTTGAACTTGAGCGACACACAGGAGTCGCCTGGTACCGAGCGATCCACGGCTGAAACGTGGATTCACAGACACGTTAATAACTACAACTTGTGAAACTTGTATCGCGAAACAGCAGCGCCCTCTGAAAAGAACCGAAATCAATTTGCTTGGACTCCCAAAACAGCACAATTTTCTCATGTTTTTTTTAAAGAGGAAAACTAATTTATTTAAAAAAATATTCCAAACGAAAACAATACAATAGAGTGCAGTACGAACAATACAGTAGTTTTATTAAGTAATGTGATAATAATTACATCTACTGTATCGCCTTCCAGCTGCCTCGCCATCGAACACACCATCAGCAGCTCCTCCATATTTTCCCGGATAAATGTCCACCGAGTAGATATTACTTCAATGTCCTCGGCGGGCGTTGTCGACTAATTCCGCTTCAGTACGGTGCAAACAAGCATTGCTACGCTCCAACTGCCTCACCAAGTTCGCTAGCGACACGCTCAGTCATATTTTTTGTGATTTTTTTACTCCAATATAATAAATATCATCCACTTCTTATTCCAGGGTACCAATTCCCGGTACCTGGGAAACGCTAAAAGTCCTTAACGGTACCAATTTTCTGTACTTTTGGTGTGTTAAATAGATAATAATAATACTCAGTGGCCTAGTGGTTAGAGTGTCCGCCCTGAGCTCGGTAGGTTGTGAGTTCAAATCCCGGCCGAGTCATACCAAAGACTATAAAAAAAAATGGGACCCATTACCTCCCTGCTTGGCACTCAGCATCAAGGGTTGAAATTGGGGGTTAAATCACCATGAATGATTCCCGGGCGCGGCACCGCTGCTGCCCACTGCTCCCCTCACTTCCCAGGGTGGGATCAAGGGCATGGGTCAAATGCAGAGGACAAATTTCACCACACTTAGTGTGTGTGTGACAATCATTAGTACTTTAACTTTAAATGGCTCCACTATGGACGGGACTCACGCTACTATATTGGATCCACTTTGGACTGGACTCTCACGGTTATGTTAGATCCACTATGGATTGGACTTTCACAGTATCATGTTAGATCCGCTCGATATCCATTGCTTTCGGTCCCCTAGGGGGGAGGGGGGTTACCCACATATCAATCATCAATCAATCAATGTTTACTTATATAGCCCTAAATCACTAGTGTCTCAAAGGGCTGCACAAACCACAACACAAACCACTATGCGGTCCTCTCCAAGGTTTCTCATAGTCATCATTGTCGACGTCCCACTGGGGTGAGTTTTTCCTTGCCCTTATGTGGGCTCTACCGAGGATGTCGTTGTGGTTTGTGCAGACCTTTGAGACACTTGTGATTTAGGGATATATAAGTAAACATTGATTGATTGATTGATTGATTGAGCTGATCATGAAAACTGATGTCCTGTTGTTATATTTTGTTTTTATTATTTACATGTTATCATTTTCAAATTTGACAGTAAGTTGCGATTACAGTTGCAAGTCCAAGACGTGAGGATAGCAGTAGTGTATAATTCAAGATGTGAAGTTTTGGTTTTTGTTGCGCCCCAAAACGTGTTAATACTATAAGTATTGTAGTTATTACGCACCAACTTTTTGATTGTATCATGCATCTTAATTGTAGTTTTCCCGGCCAAATTTGGAATTGTTGATATCGCCAAAAATCGCTAATGCTAATCAGTAGCATGTCAATAGCAAAGCCAATGTTTGTTAGCATCGAGCCAGCAAATTTTTGGAAAAGCAGAGTCTAACTTTACTTACGTTTCAGAGTATTCTAAATACATTTCTTTGTGGGCATTGAAAATTGCAACATTACTGAGTGGTAGTTTGGCTGAGTGCCGGTGTGATTGACAAGTGCCAAAGTGCAAAGGGTCGGACACCGGGTGTGACGCCAAAGGCAACCCAGGTACCGTACCATGCCACTTTTGGATTGTTCGTGAATCGATGCCTGGTAGGACTAGTGGAATTTGGTCATTGCCAAAAAAAAAATACCGGATTTGCTATCCATCCCTAATTCATTGTGACATTCGTTACGCTGAGTAGCAATGGTGGGGCTCATAACCCCAAATTTCACAACAATTAGCCAAGAGACAGCTCACATCCCCAGAAATACGGAAGCTGTGTTAGTGGTATCCCGAGGTACTGCTAATATTATATTTGATTATCTTCACACTCTTCTCCTCTACTCCTCTCTGAGCTGCCACCTTATCGTGGTAGAGGACTTTGCGTGTTCCAAGGATCTTAGGAGCTATGTTGTCCGTGGGCTTTATGCCCCCTGGTAGGGTCTCCTAAGACAAACAGGTCCATGGTGAGGGATCAGACAAAGCGCAGCTCGAAGAACTCTATGAAGAAAACAAGACAAGGACCATAAATTGATTAAAGTGGACCCCGACTTAAACAAGTTGAACAACTTATTCGGGTGTTACCATTTAGTGGTCAACTGTACAGAATATGTACTGTACTATGTAATCTGCTAATAAAAGTTTCAATGAATCAATCAATCAAAAGACCCAGATTTCCCTCGCCTGGACGTGGGTCACCGGATCAGTTCGCAGCTGTGTGTGAAGCGATTGGGATGAGAATCAGCACCTCCAAGTCCGTGTCCATGGTTATTGCCAGGAAAAGGGTGGAGTGCCATCTCCGGGTTGGGGAGGAGACCCTGCCCTGGGTGGAGGAGTTGAAGTACCTTGGAGTCTTGTTCACGAGTGAGGGAAGAGTAGATCGTGAGATCGACAGGCGGATCGGTGTGGCGTCTTCAGTAATGCGGACGTTGTATCGATCGATCCGTTGTAGTGAAAAGGAGCTGAGCCGGAAGGCAAAGCTCTCAATTTACCGGTCGATCTACGTTCCCATCCTCACCTATGGTCATGAGCTTTGGGTCATGACCGAAAAGACAAGATCACGGGTACAAGCGACCAAAATGAGTTTCCTCCGCCGGGTGGCGGGTCTTTCCCTTAGAGATAGGGTGAGTTGCTCTGCCATTTGTGAGGAGCTCAAAGTAAAGCCGCTGCTCCTCCACATCGAGAGGAGCTAGATGAGGTGGTTCGGGCATCTGGTCAGGATGCCACCTGAACGCCTCCCTAGGGAGGTGTTTAGGGCACGTCCGACTGGTAGGAGGCCCCGGGGAAGACCCAGGACATGTTGGGAAGACTATGTCTCCCGGCTGGCCTGGGAACGCCTGGGTATCCCCCAGGAAGAGCTGGACGAAGTGGCTGGGGAGAGGGAAGTCTGGGCTTCCCTGCTTAGGCCCCACGACCCGACCTCGGATAAGCGGATGAAGATGGATGGATGGGTATCTTCACACTCAGCAATTATCATTCTTTTTTGGCAGATTTTAACACTTTTATTGCGGACTGTAAAATGCGTCTTCCGTATCGAACACAGACATAAAAGTAAATTGTTCGGATGAAAGGTTTGTCTTTTGTCCTTGGGATTGTTTTGAACTTTTTGCTATAATCAACACTACACAGGTTCACCTTATTGATATTAGCTAGCTCTCTATCAGGCTGGAAACCATGTTTGGTAACATAACTGAGAAGTCCTTGTTGCTAGGCAGAATTCATTGCTGCTCCATCAATAACAAAGTGGCTTATGCTGTGACAACTAATGACACCAAACTTTGGTGGAGCACTTCAAACACTGCCCCTAATGCAGATTCTCAACGGTATATCGTTATTGTTGCATGGTTTTAAAGCCATCCGCCCGCCATTTATCGTCATCGTTCTTTTTCCTAGCTTGTGGCCGAAGACGCAGACAGTCCGGAGTTCGGCACGTTGGTCTACTCTTTGTCTGATGGCTTCGACCAGTCGGACCAAAACCTTCTCTTCCACATCAACCCGCAGACTGGAGACCTCTGCGTCTCCCAGGACATCGACAGAGACGCGGGACTGACGCACCACGACATCCTGGTCACAGCTGAGGACCCGGTATGTGTCACCGTTGACTATTTTTGACTGCTTGTCTTTCGTAATCAAAACTTTTGTGTTTTACTTCAGTCTCTGAGGTCACTATATCGTCTTCAATTTTTCCAAAAACATGTACGTTAAGTATGTTTAAAGACTCATTTTTCCTCAAATTTTACGAAAATACGTACGTTAAGTTCATGGAAGTCAAAATCTTATACGACGAGTACAAAACATTTGTACGAACGTACTTGCTTCATGTAAGACTAAACTATCGTCAATGTTTATGCAAACACGTAACTTAAGTTTGTTAAAGATTTATTTGTTGTAAATTTACGAGAAAAGTATGTAGGTTAGGTTAATGGAAGTCTTAATTTGTACATGTACAAAAAGGTCATGTCAGCCTTGTTAAAGACTTATCTACGACTCAAAATTGTCTTTGGTGTTTCCTAAACATGTACGTTAGATTAGTGGAATACTAGAATGTAGTATGTCTGGTTTGTTGAAAACTAACTTGTTCTTGAATTTAATGAAACACGTACGTTAGCTTCCTGGAAGTCTAAATATATATATTTATATGTGTGAGTGTGTGTGTGTGTACTTCATGTAAGTTTTATCGAATTTTTGTCTTTGGTCTTTCCGAAAACATGTAGATTAGGGTTAGAAGATGACTAAAATGTATCTGCGGTTTACGACAATGAGTACATTTGGTTCATCAAACGTCAGGTTTGTTGAAGACTCAAATTTTTTCACATATTCTACGAAAATATGTGCAGTATGTTTAATTTGTATACGATATGTACAAAAACATTAGGTTTCCCTAAAACCAAACGGTATTTGTTCTTTACGACAACACCTTTTGTAAGGTTTATTAAAAAATGTATTGTCTTTAAAAATATAGCTTTATTCAAGACTCAAAATTGTCTTTGACGTTTCTGAAAACATGTACTTCAACTAACTTAAAGACTAAAATGTATCCGCTATTTACAACGATTAGTACATTGGTTTATCGGAATAATCAAAATGATTGTCAATTTAAAAAAAAACGGTACGTCTGTTTTGTTGAAGACTCTTGTTTGTTCTCGAATTCTACGAAAACCTATACAGTATGTGAGGTTCATTGAAGTTTATTTGTATACGATGTGTACGTCTTATACCCCAAAAAAAGGTTATATTTGTTTGTAAGGTTTATTGAAAAATGTATCGTCGTTTTTCAAAAATATTTACGTCAGCTTTGCTAAAAACTCAAAATGGTCTTTGGCAATTCTAAAATTATGTTGGTTAGGTTAAATCAAGACTAAAATGTATCCGTCCTTTACGAAAATGAGTAAATTTGTGTCTTTGACGATTATTAATGTTTACAAAAATTTCAGTTTTTTTGAAGACTAATTGGTGCTTGAATTAAAAAATAAAAATATGTTGGATTCATTAAAGCCTAAATTATTTTTGACAGAAATTTGGTGTTTCTTTGGTGATGTCTCTTTCCAGAACTATTATTAATCGTGGCTATTATTTGTTACAATGAATTAAAACAGTAGGGTTGACAATAAGCATGTGTGGTATAAAATGCGTACAACATCATCATTTGTTGTTGAAATCTTGTGCTTTTTGAGGTCAAAGCTGGAAGGAACATTTCAAACATTGATAAAAAATACACCAAACCACAAGTTGATTCAATGTTATTGAAAAAAAAAAAAGACCTCGTAACAACGCAACTTTTGCCCTAATTTTTTGAAAAAGTTGCCGCCAATTCAGGCATTTTAGGCCGCCACAATCTCTAAAAAGGCCCCAATTTGTTTTGCAGGGACTGAAATAGGTATTTTTACAAATTAAATGTATAAAAAGTAACACATTTACAAAGAGATATGCTACAGGGGTTTGTTTATTCGCTAAATAAATCAACTCGTGAAATTGCGAATTTCTCACTTTCCGCTGGTCAGGGAGGCCTGAGCGCACAAACCTACGTACACGTGCACATCGAAGACCTCAACGATAATGCGCCGGTGTTCAACCCTGAGGACTACGCCAGCAGCATCAGCAGCCACGCTCAGCCCGGCGCCGAAATCCTCAACGTCGTCGCCACCGACGCCGACTCCGGACGCTTTGGTCGCATCACCTACGCCATCCTTCCTGGCGACCTGTCCGCCTTGTTCGCCATCAATCAGCAAACAGGTAATCGTACCCAAGTCGTAATTCGTTGTGACCGCCGGTGGAGACCAACAAGCGACTTAGCGCTCGTTAAGTCCAGCTGATATGATTCTGGCAGTCAGTGCACAGCAGGGAGCAGCAAGACTTACATCACCGACATATGGCCGACACATTGATGTCTACTTATTAGCATATACTGTAGCTTTAGCACAAAGTCAGAGAGTTTTAACGTAAAGTTTGAACATAACATTAACTCATCATATTATAAGAAAATTTAGCAGGCAAATAACTACTCTGTATTAAATAGAAAAAAAATGCTACTACTAATTGACGTGACTATGAATGTGTAAAAATGTGTTACTTAAAATTTGAGATTTTTCCGTTTTTTTAACCTCATAAAAATCCGAAGTGTAACTTAAATTAATAAAAAAAAAATGTATGCGAAGTAACAAAAAATTACGATAAACAATAGGTTTATTTTTGTCAATTTTTCTTAATTTTCTTCTTTTCTTTCTTAAAGTTTTAAAATCAGAACTACCCGCGACCCCGAGAGGGAAAAGCGTTTTTTTTAAATAAAATATTGTCACGATAAAATGAAAAAAAGAATTTTTTTTTTACAATGATGTAAGTAAGTCACACTTTTAAAATTAATCTAATCATAATTTTCTTGCCAAAAATCATTATTATAGTTCAAAAATCAATAACATTTATTTTCTTTACTATTTTAATATACTTTTTGGATTGTATTTTTAAATTTCATACTAACATTTGTATTTTTTGAATGGGCGACTTTATTAGAAAAACGTAATTCAAAATGATGAATGCATTTACTATTTATTCTAAATAAATACATAAAAAAGAATTATATTACAGCATACCAAAGTAATCCCCAACAACAAATATGTCCCCCTAGTGGCTGTATATAGCATAGCAACATTCAGATAGAACCACCTCGTTAATCGCTATTAATTGGTTCTGGGTAAGATGATTTCTGCAAAAAATTAAATAATGTATAAAAATACTTTTTAGTCTGTTTACTATTTGCTTTTTAAATTTAGAGCCCCGTAGAGATAAAGTAACACTTAAATGGCTACCTTTACATATATTTAATCCAATAGAGTAATGTTGAATGAGGCTGAGCCAATCAGTGGCCACGACACTCAACAACAAGCCCTGATTGGTTCAGAGATATCCGATAATGGCTTTTTTGCCGATATCCGATATTGTCCAACTCTTAATTACCGATTCCGCTATCAACCGATACCGATATCTACAGTCATGGAATTAACACATTATTACGCCTAATTTTGTTGTGATGCCCAATGTAACAAGGTTTTCCAAAATAAATCAACTCAAGTTATGGAAAAAAATGCCAACATGGCACTGCCATATTTATCATTGAAGTCACAAAGTGCATTTTTTTTAACATGCCTCCAAACAGCAGCTTGGAATTTGGGACATGCTCTCCTTGAGAGGGCAAGAGGAGGTTGAGGTTTACGTCAATGTAAACCTCAACCTGAGGGTTGTATATTGTAGTGTCCCTAAAGAGTTGGTGCTGCAAGGGGTTCTGGGTATTTCTTCTGTCGTGTTTATGTTGTGTTACGGTGCGGATGTTCTCCCGAAATGTGTTTTTCATTCTTGCTTGGTGTGGCTTCACAGTATTGCGCATATTTGTAACAGTGTTAAAGTTGTTTATACAGCCACCCTCAGTGTGACCTGTATGGCTGTTGACCAAGTATGCCTTGCATTCACTTGTGTGTGTCAAAAGCCGTAGATATTATGTGACCAGGTCGGCACGCAAAGACAGTGCCTTTAAGGTTTACTGGTGCTATGTACTTTTTCCCTACATCCATGTACTACTCCTTACAAAAAGTCATAAATTTTACTTTTTGGAACCGATACCGATAAATTTCTAGTTTGGTCTCATCGACATACTTGCCAACCTTGAGACTTCCGATTTCAGGAGGTGGGGGTGGGGTGGTTAAGAGGGGAGGAGTATAATTCACCAACTCGAGTATTTCATATATATATATATATATATATATATATGCGTGTATGTATGTATGAAATACCTGAATTTCAGTTAATTCTAGCTATATATATTTATTTTATTATATATATAAATAAAATAAATAGTTGAATCTCCGACGGCACCTATCAAATACAGAGTAATAAAAACACAGTTGTTCTACTAACTGTACTGTGCTTGCTGGTTACTAAGAAAACAAAAAAACACTTACCTTTCACTATTTGAGTAACCTTTGTTCTGCCATTTGCGTATTGGCCAGTGCTCTCCGAATCCGGGAACATTCACGGATTTGTTGTAGACATCCGCAAAGGAGAACAGGATGTTGCTTACAGCTATCAGCATAGCCATCTTTGTCTCAGCATAAGTTACACCTTCGGGTCTCCATTTTGCGAGGTGGCCCATAATACTGCGGACGCTTTGTGCTTCGCTGACCGTCCATGAAAATCCGGGAGGGTTAGCACTTATGTATTCCATTCTATGCACAGTAGATGGCAGTATTGTCCTGTTTAAGAGGGTCACAACCTTGCTGAGTCAGGTTCTCATGGAGCTGGAGGGGGCGTGGCCTCCAGCTACGCCTGGATTTCGTGAGATTTTCGGGAGGAAATTTGTCCCGGGAGGTTTTCGGGAGAGGCGCTGAATTTTGGGAGTCTCCCGGAAAATCCGGGATGGTTGGTAAGTATGCTTATCGAGTGGCTAATAATACTGTAGTATTGATATTTTAACTTTTTTAAAAGCCTTTATTTGAGACAAAAATACGCAGAATATGCTTTCAAAAATACTCTGCAAAAGAGTGAGGATGTAAACTTCCAAACATGTCGTGGTGTGGGGACGACTGGGTATGAAATATTTAACAGTTACCATGCTTTAATTAGCTATGTTCACCATATGTAGGGATGCTCTACCTGGCCTCTACCCTGACTCACCTGGGGGGCGCGGCCAGCCTGAAGATTGCCGTCACGGCGCAGGACGGCGCGGGCGTGACCTCAGCACGACCAGCGGAAGTGACCGTGCACCTTCTGGCCAGCGCTCAGGCTCCGGCCGTGTTCCAGAGGTCTCGCTACACCTTCAGCGTGCCTGAGGACGCCGCCCCGGGCACCAGTGTGGGGACTGTGCGGGCCACCGCTCCAACGGGTAAGCTCGCTAAATAAATAAAAAAAATGCTGATTATAGACTGGATAATGATACAACTTGAAAATTAAAAACACAGCCGAGAAGAAGCCTAGCCTAGCACTCTCTTCTTTTGAGTATTAACTTCTCATCGGGCTTGGGATGAAGCAGCGTTAAGCTGGGCCCCAGCAGACAAGTCACGTGAGGTCTTTTAATTAATTAACAGATTAAAGCCTCAATCAGAAAAACAACAGGGTGTGGTTACTAAGGCGGCATTAAGCTCGTCTGTACGCTTATAGAAGCTTGAAGGCGCTTTAGAGGGCCAACAAACACTCAGAAAGGATTAATTTGTCTGTAATTACTGGTTGCTAAAGTACTTTTTTGGATTAGGTCAAAACAAATCATGCACACATATTTTGCTACTTTGTGTGAATGGACATACAAACCCTGTTTCCACATGAGTTGGGAAATTGTCCCCATCCCGTCCCATTTTCTACCGCTTATTCCCTTTTGGGGTCGCTGGCGCCTATCTCAGCTACAATCGGGCGGAAGGCGGGGTACACCCTGGACAAGTCGCCAACTTATCGCAGGGCCAACACAGATAGACAGACAACATTCACATTCACACACTAGGGCCAATTTAGTGTTGCCAATCAACCTATCCCCAGGTGCATGTCTTTGGAAGTGGGAGGAAGCCGGAGTACCCGGAGGGAACCCACGCATTCACGGGGAGAACATGCAAACTCCACACAGAAAGATCCCGAGCCTGGATTTGAACCCAGGACTGCAGGACCTTCGTATTGTGAGGCAGACGCACTAACCCCTCTGCCACCGTGAAGCCCGTTGGGAGATTGTGTTAGATGTAAATATAAACGGAATACAATGATTTGCAAATCCTTTTCAACCCATATTCAGTTGAATATGCTACAAAGACAACGTATTTGATGTTCAAACTGATAAACATTTTTTTTGTTGTTGCAAATAATTATCAACTTTAGAATTTGATGCCAGCAACACGTGACAAAGAAGTTGGGAAAGGTGGCAATAAAGACTGATAAAGTTGAGGAATGCTCATCAAACACTTATTTGTAACATCCCACAGGTGTGCAGGATAATTGGGAACAGGTGGGTGCCATGATTGGGTATAAAAACAGCTTCCCGAAAAATGCTGAGTCTTTCACAAGAAAGGATGGGGCGAGGTACACCCCTTTGTCTGCAACTGCGTGAGCAAATAGTCAAACAGTTTAAGAACAACGTTTCTCAAAGTGAAATTGCAAGAAATTTAGGGATTTAAACATCTACAGTCCATAATATCATCAAAAGGTTCAGAGAATCTGGAGAAATCACTCCACGTAAGCGGCATGGCCGGAAAACAACATTGAATGACCGTGACCTTCGATCCTTCAGACGACACTGTATTAAAAACCGACATCAATCTCTAAAGGATATCACCACATGGGCTCAGGAACACTTCAGGAAACCACTGTCACTAAATATAGTTGGTCGCTACATCTGTAAGTGCAAGTTGAAGCTCTACTATGCAAAGCAAAAGCCATTTATCAACAACATCCAGAAACCCCGCCGGCTTCTCTGGGCCCGAGATCCTCTAAGATGGACTGATGCAAAGTGGAAAAGTGTTCTTTGGTCTGACGAGTCCACATTTCCAATTGTTTTTGGAAATATTTGACATCGTGTCATCCGGACCAAAGGGGAAGCGAACCATCCAGACTGTTATCGAGGCAAAGTTCAAAAGCCAGCATCTGTGATGGTATGGGGGTGCATTAGTGCCCAAGGCATGGGTAACTTACACACCTGTGAAGGCACCATTAATGCAGTCTTAGCTAATGGGCCGACATTTTATTACGTAATTATTATATGTGAGTTATTTGAATGAATGGACAGACATATATTTATGTGAGAATATAAATTACACTATGGATGAATATGAATGGTCGGCATTAATATGAATCAACAGATCTTTATGTGAAGAGACAGGCAGAGGTTCACATAATACGTGTACTGTATGTGAATGGACAAACAGATGTTGGTAAGTACGTCTATATGAATGAACAGAGTACGAAAAAAATGGCATTTATGTGAATTGGCCGAGAGATGCTGTTATATAATTATAAGTGTATATGAATAGAACAACATATCTTTAAGTGAGTAGACAAACAAATGTTAACAGTGTGTCTTATGTTATGTGTGAATATGAATGGAAGACAGATCTTTGTGTGAGAAGACGGACAATGCATAAATATGAATGACAGGCATGCATGTAATTGGACAAACATATATCTATGGGCATAGACAGACTAATGTTTGTATTTTGTGTGATGTGAATGGACAAACTGACTTTTATGTGAATGTACCTGTACACAATGGACCGACATCTTTTTGAAGGACGAGAGACAGGTGGTAACGTTGAGGCACATTGCATGAATGGAGAACCTGACATTTATGTGAAAGGACAGACAGTCTTTAAAAAGGGACCGACAGATCCTTATGTGTGAAGATAGACGGATTGCACAATGTATGAAACGGACAGGCAGATCTTTATGTGAGTAGACCGGGGGTCGGCATGCGGCTCTTTAGCGCCGCCCTAGTGGCTCTCTGGAGCTCTCTGGAGCTTTTTCACAAATGTATGAAGAATGCAAAAAGATAAGAGGAAAAAAATACAAAACATATATTTTTTGCTTTAATATGGTTTCTGTAGGAGGACAAACATGACACAAACCTCCCTAATTGTAATAAAGTACACTATTTAAATTAAACATGCTTCACTGATTCGAGTATTTGGCGAGTGGCGTTTTGTCCTACTAATTTTGGCGGTCCTTGAACTCACCGTGTTTTGTTTACATGTATAACTTTCTCCGACTTTCTAGTAGTGTTTCAGGCCACTTCTTTTTCTGTCTCATTTTGCCCACCAAACTTTTAACTTTGTGTATGAATTCACAAAGGTGAGTTTTGTTGATGTTATTGACTTGTGTGGAGTGCTAATCAGACATATTTGGTCACTGCAAGCTAATCGATGCTAACATGCTATTTAGGCTCGCTATATGTACATATTGCATCATTTTGTCTCATTTGTAGCTATATTTGAGCTCATGTAGTTTCATTTAAGTCCTCTTAATAATATTTATATCTCATGACACCCTATCTGTATGTAATATGGCTTTTAATTTTTTTGCGGCTCCAGACAGAATCGTTTTTGTATCTTTGGACCAATATGGCTCTTTCAACATTTTAGGTTGCCGACCCCTGGAATAGACAGACAAATATTTACATTATTGAGGGACAGATCTTTGTGAGTGACTCCACAGCTGTTTACATAATGAATGGACAAACCGATCGTTTTGTGGATAATTTCCCAGTTATTACGATCCTTGTTTTCCCCTCCGACTCTGCAGGATCGGCATCCTACAGAATCTCCTCTGGTAACCCCCAGGGTCTGTTCCGCGTCCACGCCAAGTCGGGTATAATCACCAGCGTCAAACCCCTGGACCACGAGTCGCTGCCTGGGGTCCTGCTCTTCGTTCAGGCCTACACCGACTCCTCCGACGTCTACAGCACCACCCAAGTCAACATCTCCATCCAGGACGTCAACGACGTGGCCCCCGTTTTCCCAAAGCCCAAGGATGCCATCACGGTGTCCCAGAACACACTCCCGGGGACGGTGCTGTTCATCGCTCACGCCCACGACTATGATAGCGCTGCCAACGGGAGGGTGTTTTACTACCTGAAAGCTCGGAGCTACAACAACGCGTTTGTGGTGGATCCCGACTCAGGAACAGTCACCCTAAACCAAAGTCTACAGGAGGACCCTCAGCAGAGCTACGACTTGGACATCGTGGCTGAGGACGAAGGAGATCCTCCTCTGAGCTCCACGCTGGCTCTAACCGTTAACGTTGACCGCACCAATTCCGGAGACGGCCTGGCCTTCGAGACTCTAGTTTACCATGTGGAGATCGGCGAGGGCTACCGCAAGAATTCTAGGGTCATCCAGGTGAGGGCGCACTGGAGCAGAGGAACCTCCCAGTCGGCCATCACTTACTCTTTGGTTGGAGACCAAGGGTTCCCTCCTCCCCCATTCAGGGTCCATCCCAAGACCGGTTGGTTGTATCTCTCGGACAATCTGGACTACGAGATGGAAACTACGTACCGTTTTGGAGTGTTAGTCGCCGCTAAAGAAGTGAACGCCACAGCCACGGTGATCGTTCTAGTTTTGGATATCAATGACAACGCTCCGGAATTCAGCAGAGATGTGTACTTCTTCACACTGTCAGAGGGAACGTCCCCACAAGGTCTGGCAGGCGAAGTCACGGCCACGGATAAGGACTCTGGGAAAAACGCCCAGCTGTCCTACATCCTGCTATCGGACGGGAGGTTTTTCCGCATCGATTCCAAAACAGGTACAAGAGCCCTGACGTCCTTTTGTCGTGTTTAAGGGTTCTCAACTTACTGGTCCTGTGCCTCGCCCACTAGGTGAGATCATCAACTGGGTGGCGTTGGATCGGGAGCAACACAGCCAGCACGCCCTCAAGGTAATGGTCACGGATCAGGGAAGTCCACGTCTCAACGCCACCACCACTGTCCACGTCTTGGTCACGGACATAAACGACAACGCACCGCAGTTTACACACCTTCCTGCTAGCAAGGAGCGCAATGTTCAGGTAAACCACAGGTTTACAATAAAAACATGAAAAATTGGATTTTTATTTTAGTGTTAGCATTTAAGATAGGTAGCGATTACGCTATTGTTGCCAGTTAGCAATTAGTGCACTAGTTGCCAGTTAGTGATTGGTACGCCATTTGGTAGGTAGCAAATAACGCCTTAGTTGCTAGCTAGCTATTAGCGACGTTAAATTGTGTTATTTGAATATCTTACTGTTGGACAATAATGTTCAATAATTTTAAAGACCCCTAAAGTTGACATTTTTGTTTAAAAAAAAAAAAAAGTGAGAATACCTCAAAATGAAACATGGTTGATTATAGTTTGTGGTTCAGAATAGACTCCGCCCACCATCAGGCAGTTCGATCATGTGATTTCCCTCAGCTAATCAGCAATGACAAATGACAATAATAAAGGCAGAGGGCATAATAAGACTAAATTGAATTGAATCATTATTATATAATTAAGTATTCCACACTGTAGTGTATAAAAGTCATAAAAATAATAAAAATTGTTCAATACATTTGTCATTACACCGGGATATTTGGAAAATGCTGTGAAATTTTCAGTTAAAATTAGCTTTTAAAGTCATACAGAAAAGTTGCACCGTCGCCAAACTAACAGCGGTTTTCTGTCCGGGCTGCTCAGTACAATTTTTTTTTTAAAGATCGCAATGTACTCATGCATTTTTTCACCTGTCATCAAAAGATGTATGCATGCATTTTTTCTGACTTGAAGTCCTAATTAGAAAAGTCAGTAGTTCTCACAGTAAATGCAGTAGAATTTTCAGCAAAAATGCACTTTTTAAAAAACTTGTAAAAATTGTCAAATCGTCACCAAACTAACGACGACAAAAAATTTGAAATTCTCTGTGACGTTGTGGTTCTCTGTCGCGGTTTTCTGTCCGGGCTGCTCAGTACAATTTTTTTTAAAAGATCATAATGTACTCGTCTGTCATCAAAAGATGTGTATGTTCATTTTTACTGACTTGAAGTACTAAATTGAAAAGAGGTTCGGAACCCAAATAGAAAAGTTAGTCATTCTCACAGTAAATGCTGTAAAATTTTCAGCAAAAATGCGCTTTTTAAAATCGTAAACAATGTCAAATCGTCGCCAAACAAACGACGAGGAAATTTTTTTTTAAATTCTTTGCAATGTTGTGGTTCTCTGCTCCGGCTGCTCAATGCAATGGGGAAAAGTCTTTTTTTTTTTTTTTTTTTTAAAAGATCGGAATGTACTAATTCATTTTTTGCCTGTCATATGTGCATTTTTACTGACTTGAAGTCCTAAATTGAAAAGAAGTTCAGAACCCAAATAGAAAAGTTAGTCACTCTCACAGTAAATGCTGTAAAATTTTCCGAAAAAAATGCGCTTTTTAAAATCGTAAACAATGTCAAATCGTCGCCAAACAAACGACGACAACATTTTTCAAACAATTATTTGCGATGTTGTGGTTCTCTGCCCAGGCTGCTCTATGCAATCGGGGAATGTCAATTATTTTTAATGCATTTTTTGCCTGTAATATGTGCATTTTTACTGACTTTAAGTCCTTAATTTAAATGAGGTTGGGAACCCAAATAGAAAAGTCAATAGTTATCACACTAAATGCAGTAGAATTTTCAGCAAAAATGCACTTTTTAAAAAACTTGTAAAAATTGTCAAATCATCACCAAACTAACGACGACAAAAAATGTGAAATTCTCTGTGACGTTGTGGTTCTCTGTCGCGGTTTTCTGTCCGGGCTGCTCAGTACAATTTTTTTTAAAAGATCATAATGTACTCGTCTGTCATCAAAAGATGTATATGTTCATTTTTACTGACTTGAAGTACTAAATTGAAAAGAGGTTCGGAACCCAAATAGAAAAGTTAGTCATTCTCACAGTAAATGCTGTAAAATTTTCAGCAAAAATGCGCTTTTTAAAATCGTAAACGATGTCAAATCGTCGCCAAACAAACGACGAGGAAATTTTTTTTTTAATTCTTTGCAATGTTGTGGTTCTCTGCTCCGGCTGCTCAATGCAATGGGGAAAAGTCTTTTTTTTTCTTTTTTTTTTTAAAAGATCGGAATGTACTAATATATTTTTTGCCTGTCATATGTGCATTTTTACTGACTTTAAGTCCTTAATTTAAATGAGGTTGGGAACCCAAATAGAAAAGTCAATAGTTATCACAGTAAATGCAGTAGAATTTTCAGCAAAAATGCACTTTTTAAAAAACTTGTAAAAATTGTCAAATCATCACCAAACTAACGACGACAAAAAATGTGAAATTCTCTGTGACGTTGTGGTTCTCTGTCGCGGTTTTCTGTCCGGGCTGCTCAGTACAATTTTTTTTAAAAGATCATAATGTACTCGTCTGTCATCAAAAGATGTATATGTTCATTTTTACTGACTTGAAGTACTAAATTGAAAAGAGGTTCGGAACCCAAATAGAAAAGTTAGTCATTCTCACAGTAAATGCTGTAAAATTTTCAGCAAAAATGCGCTTTTTAAAATCGTAAACGATGTCAAATCGTCGCCAAACAAACGACGAGGAAATTTTTTTTTTAATTCTTTGCAATGTTGTGGTTCTCTGCTCCGGCTGCTCAATGCAATGGGGAAAAGTCTTTTTTTTTCTTTTTTTTTTTTAAAGATCGGAATGTACTAATATATTTTTTGCCTGTCATATGTGCATTTTTACTGACTTGAAGTCCTAAATTGAAAAGAAGTTCGGAACCCAAATAGAAAAGTTAGTCACTCTCACAGTACATGCTGTAAAATTTTCAGAAAAAATGCGCTTTTTAAAATCGTAAACAATGTCAAATCGCCACCAAACGACAACGAAATTTTTTAAAAATTCTTTGTGATGTTGTGGTTCTCTGCCCAGGCTGCTCAATGCAATTGGGGGATGTCAATTATTTTTAATGCATTTTTTGCCTGTCATATGTGCATTTTTACTGACTTGAAGTCCTAAATTTAAATGAGGTTGGGAACCCAAATAGAAAAGTCAATAGTTCTCACAGTAAATGCAGTACAATTTTCGGCAAAAATACACTTTTTAAAATCGGATATATTGTCAAATCGTCGCCAAACTAACGACAACGACAAAACATTTGAAATTCTCTGTTCAGACTGCTCAATGCAATGGGGGAAAGTCTTTTTTTTTTTTTTTTAAACATCGTAATGTACTCATGCATTTTTAGCCTGTCATCAAAAGATGTATGCCTGCATTTTTTCTGACTTGAAGTCCTAAATGGAAAGAAGGTTGGGAACCCAAGTGGAAAAGTCAGTCGTTCTCAGAATAAATGCTGTGGAATTTTCAGCAAAAATGCGCTTTTTAAAATCTTAAAAAAATTGTCAAATCGTCGTCAAACTAACGACGACGACAAAAAATGTGAAATTCTCTGCGACTTTGTGGTTCTCTGCCAAGGCTGATGAATGAAATGGGGGGAAAGTAATTTTTTTTTAAAAAGATCGTAACGTACTCATGCATTTTTCACCTGTCATAAGTGCATTTTTTATGACTTGAAGTACTAAATTGAAAATAGGTTCAGAACCCAAACATAAAAGTCAGTCATTCTTACAGTTAAAGCAGTAGAATTTTCAGCAAAAATGCGCTTTAAAAAAATCGCAAAAAATGTCATATTGTTGCCAAACTAACGATGACGACAAACAATTTTAAATTCTTTGTGACGTTATGGTTTTCTGTTCAGGCTGCTCAATGCAAAGGCAGAAAGTCCATTTTTTTATTTTTAAAGATCGTAATGTACTCATGCATTTGTTGCTCATCATCAAAAGATGTGCGTGTGCTTTTTAATAACTTTACCTCTTAAATTGAAAAGAGGTTTAGAACCCAAATAACGTCAATCATTCTTACAAATAGCTTGCTGTAATGCTGTTGAATTTTCAGCAAAAACTCACCTTTAAAGTCGTACAAAAAAGTAGAATCATCGCCAAACTAACAGCGGTGGTAATACAACATAAATCTGTTTGCAACTTCACGGTTCTCTGTCTAGACTGCTCAGGAAGGTTAATAGATCGTAATGTACTCATGCATTTTTTGCCTGTCATTAAACGATAAACAAAGGCTTTTTACGAACTTTACGTCTTAAATTGAAAAGAAACTGAGAACCCAAACAGTAAAGGTCAGTTATTATCGCAAACAGCTTGCAGTAAATGAGTACACTTGTGAACGTAAACATTAACGTAAAATCTTTTGCTGAATTGTCTAAAATCATTTGTAATTAATGACTTAAAAGTTTCTCTTCTTTATAGATATTAGCAGGTATACCGACAGGAACCCTGGTGACAAACATCTTCGCCAAAGACTCGGATGCGGGGGAAAATGGATCCGTCACTTTTACGCTGGTTACCCGTAAGTCATTTCTTTACAGAGTAAACACTGCGTTGAATTCATGGAGTACACAAACTGTTTTGTAACATTGGCGTCTATTTGTCCGTTTCTCAGTCGGCGTCCAAGGTCAACGTTTGAGACATTTCGAGATTGACGGTAAAAGCGGAGAAATCAGGACCACGTCTGTTTTCGAGAGAAACGTCGAAGCGGGTTACACCCTTAAAGTGACCGCGAGGGATGGAGCAACATCGCCACTAGAGGCCGCTGCTGTCATTCATGTGCAGGTGCGGTCAAAGCTACAGTTATTATACTGCATTATTCATTTGAAAATATCATTAGATATTAAGTAAAACATGTTTTAGACCCTTTTGTGCCTTTTAAAAAATTCAAGGCGGACATATTTTAGTGAAATTAGGGTTCATGGCTAATGTAGGTGATAATTCTGTAAGCAGACCAGTTTGTTAGACGACTTCCCCCTGGGTAAATTAAGGCCCGCTGGACATTCCCAAATAGAGATGCGCGGATAGGCAATTATATCATCCGCAACCGCATCACTAAAGTCGTCATCCACCTGAACCAAAATTTCATCAAAACCACACCCGCCCGCCACCCGCCCGTTGTTATACATCTAATATAGACGATGCAAGGCATTAGTGAGGTTAGAAAGTGTAACTCCCTGCCAAAAAGCACAGACACAATGGCTTTCTTGAACTGATTTATTTGAAGGCTTACTTTCCCTTCAAATTCACCGTGAAAACTGTAATAAATAAAGCACGTTACAAACGTAAAGATAATAACATGCACAGCATGTGGATCAAACATTTTACCAAGTAAAATACCAACAAATGACAAATACCTCGTTGGCCATACCCGGAAGTAGCTTCCTTACATCCGTCGACAGACCAAACGAGACACTTCAAAATAAAGTATGCCCACATAGTGTTTCAAAGAGTGCTGCTCGTTTTTCGTATGTGGGTAACAACATTTAACTATTTATAAATGGTTGATTTCTACAGGCTAGTAAGGTAAAGTGTTGTACTTAACAAGTTTGGGCTACCTTGCTTCTGCAGCCTTCATCAGAGGTGTCACGTGATGTTAGCGTGACGTTGTCTGTGACGTGATATATGGATTCTACCATCAAGAGTTGTCAAGTACAACACTTTACCTACTAGTCTATATAAATCAACCATTTATAAATACACGTCAGTAGGCTAAATGAACCTCTTCAACATAACATTTAACTATGTATAATGTAGCTGCTGGCTACGGGGTGTTAGCCAATGACTTTGGCTGGGGGGCGGGACTTCCGAGAGAGATAGGGAAGTGACGTTATCGACAGGAAGTGAGAGTTCGAGTTGTCCCGGGAAAAGCGTTAGAGACATGAGAGCTGTTGTGTGGTTGTATTACATCTTGTGCAATAAAGACAAGACAAACGAAGAAGTTTTATGAGCCTACATTCCTGGGATTATTACAATATATATTTCCGAATTGGTTCAACCGCCACCCGCCCGAATCTATTTAAAATCTATTTTTTCGTCATGTCACCCGCCCGACCCGCGGGTTTATCCGCGGACTCCGCGGTTGTGACCGCAAACCGCGCATCTCTATTCCCAAATAATTGTTTTAGATCTGTAAGATAGAAACTGTAGCTGCCAGTATGATGTGCAGTGATGTTTTCAAATTACTGTAAATCTGGAATTATTCAAAGTATTTCAATGTTTTGGAATCTGCACTTTTGCATAATATACTAGCTACTATTGTAATGTAATTAGTTACTATGGTAATCTAAGTCACAGCAGCTCAGACGAGGCACCAAGCTGTGTGGGTGGGGAGCGTTTCCACTGAGTGTTTCCAGAGCGGCCAGCCTGAAATGGTGTCAAAGTTCTAAAGCTTAGTGATATATTAAATTGCACGTGTTTTTTTTTTTTTACCTTTCACATTCATATTTCGCTGTGTTTTGTTGCAATTTTGTAGCATTTCACTTGATTGTAAAATATGTTGATCGAGAGGGGCTGTGACGTTCATGTCAATATTCCATTGACATTCTGTTTTTTAAGATGGTCTGTCATAACGTCTTTAGCATTCAATCAGACATTATTGTGAGGTTTTGTATTAGAGTTCCTAAAAATAGAAATGCCGGCCCCCAGACACATTTTTTTCTTTAAATTTGGCCCCCCGAGTCAAAATAATTGCCCAGGCCTGCTCTATAGAGCAGTGCTCCCCAACCACCGGGCCGCGACCTGGTACCGGGCCGTGGCCTTTTTGGTAACGGGCCGCAGAATAATTTTTTTATTAATTTTCATTAAAAAAATATATATATATATATTTTTTTTTTTTTATAAAATCAACATAAAAAACACAATATACACTTACAATTAGTGCACCAACCACGAAAAAATCCCCTTTTCATGACAAAAACGTCCCTTTTTCATGACAAAGAAAAAAAAAAAAAAAGGACCCCGCGGGACAAATTATTAAGCGTTGACCGATCCGCAAATACAAAAAGGTTGGGGACCACTGCTATAGAGTATTAATTTTTACAACTACAACACACTATGTTGATTTTTCGCTACAATTGTACCAATAGCTTAGAGCGTAGAGTAGCAATTAAGAACAAACTGGTCCAAAATGTTTGTTTTAGGTATTTATTTGATTAAAAATACACGGGACTTTGTAGGGTTTAACGGAATGAAACATGCTACAGTTATTAACGTGTACAATAATATTTACATGTTTTGAACAACTACCATATTTTTCGGAGTATAAGTCGCTCAGGAGAATAAGTCGCACCTGCCGAAAATGCATAATAAAGAAGGAAACAAACATTTATAGGTCGCACTGGAGTATAAGTCGCATTTTTTGGGGAAATTCATTTGATAAAATCCAACACCAAGAATAGACATTTGAAAGGCAATTTAAAATAAATAAAGAATAGTGAACAACAGGCTGAATAAGTGTACGTTATATGAAGCATAAATAACCAACTGAGAAGGTGTCTGGTATGTTAACGTAACATATTATGGTAAGAGTCATTCAAATATTTATAACATACAGTATAGAAAATGCTATAAGTTTACTAAACAATCTAACTCCTAATCGATAAATCCCATGAAATCCTATACGTCTAGTCTCTTACGTAAATTAGCTAAATGATATTATTTGATATTTTACGGTAATGTGTTAATAATTTCACACATTAGTCGCTCCTGAGTATAAGTCGCACCCCCGGCCAAACTAGGAAAAAAACTGTGACTTATAGTCCGTAAAATACGGTACTTGCAACTCATTTTAGATCGGGGGCCACATGGAGAAAAATCTACTCCCAAGGGGGCCAGACTGGTAAAATCATGGCATCATAACTTAAAAATAAAGACAACTTCAGATTGTTTTCTTTGTTTAAAAATATAACAAGCACATTCTGAAAATGTACAAATCATAGTGTTTTTTTTACACGTGCTGTGGTTTATAGTATTCTATCTTCATTTGTCGTTATTTATACTTTCCGAATAAATTAGTGATAATGTTCATCAGTCAACTCATTGGTGTTCATTTTCAATTTATCAAGATAAAACAATATCAAAATCAAATTACAGGATGTTATTTTTTGTAGTTTGCTCATTTTCCTCCATTGCCGCACTAAAATTATGTGGTTGTTTTTTTTTCAACGTATGTAGCATCTACAAAGATACAAATAATTGCTATTGTGACATCTAGTGGACACATTTAGAATTGCAGTTTCTTTAATTTAAAAGTTTCAGCTCATATTTATACTTGGCAAACTCATCTCGCAGGCCGGATAAAACCTGTTTGTGGGCCAGGTTTGACACCCCTGACTACATGTGTAGATGAAATTCAGATTTGAGACATGCTCTCCCTGAGAGAGCATGAGGAGGTTGAAGTGGGCGGGGTTGGGGGGTGGCGTTGAAACGGGGGGTAGGGGGTAGCAGGGGGGGGGTGTATATTGTAGCGTCCCGGAATAGTTAGTGCTGCATGGGGTTCTGGGTATTTGTTCTGTTGTGTTTATGTTGTGTTACGGTGAGGATGTTCTCCCGAAATGTGTTTTTCATTCTTGTTTGGTGTGGGTTCACAGTGTGGCGCATATTTGTAACAGTGTTAAAGTTGTTTATATGGCCACCCTCAGTGTGACCTGTATGGCTGTCGACCAAGTATGCCTTGCATCACTTGTGTGTGTGAAAAGCCGTAGATATTATGTGATGGGTGGAAATCGGGAGAATGGTTGCCCTGGAGATTAAAAACATGATATCAAATTCAAATTACCGGATGTTATTTATGTAGTTTGTTCATTTTCCTCGACTGGTTCACTAAAATTATGGGGTTTATTTATTTTTGTACATATGTAACATCATCTACAAAGATACAAATAATTGCTATTGCGACATCTAGTTGACACATTTAGAATTGCAGTTTCTTTAATTCAATAATTTCGGCTAATTTTTATACTTGGCAAAGTTATCTTGCAGGCCGGATAAAACCTGTTTGACACCCCTGAATACACGTGTAGATGAGATTTAGGAATTAATCCGCCATTTTTTTTTTCTATGAAAATACCAGCACATTTTAAGATATGGTGGATTTAAAATGATGTAAATATGATATCACATTCATTGTGTGTAAAATCATTAAGAAGCTGTTCACTTCCTGTGAACAGGAAGTGAACAAAAGTTTTAGCAACTGTTATGTAAAAGAAAAGGGGTAAAATTAAATAAGAACTGCTTCTTCCTATTCCTTTTCCAACATGTTGAAAAGAGAAACTGTAAATTGTGATGTATTATGTTGTATGCTTGCATGTTTGAAATAAACTCAAACTCCACTCAACTCAACTCAAAAAGCAAAAGTACAAGATTTGTTTTGATAGAATCAAACCATGTAATGCACAGATTAAGCAGCAGACGGAAAACATTGAACACTTTTAGTCGCACTTTGTTAAAATTGGTTAATTATGCTTCTTTTTCTTTTGTTTTGTTAGATTTCTCTTGTTTTAAAAGAGCATCTAGAACAAATCATTTAAAAAATACTTTTCCCCTTCTGAGCCCAGGATGTCCTTGTGGCTTGTGCAGCCCTTTGAGACACTTGTGATTAAAGGCTTACTAAAATGAAATGTTCCTATTTAAACAGGGATAGCAGGTCCGTTCTAATGTGTCATACTTGATCATTTTGCGATATTGCCATATTTTTGCTGAAAGGATTTAGTAGAGAACATCGACGATAAAGTTTGCAACTTTTGGTCGCTAATAAAAAGCCTTGCCTGTACCGGAAGTAGCAGACGATGTGCGCGTGACGTGACGGGTTGTGGAGCTCCTCACATCCTCACATTGTTTACAATCATGGCCACCAGCAGCAAGAGCGATTCGGACCGAGAAAGCGACAATTTCCCCATTAATTTGAGCGACGATGAAAGATTCGTGGATGAGGATAGTGAGACTGAAGGACTAGAAGAAAAAAAAAAAGGTGAGGGCAGTGGGAGCGATTTAGATGTTATTGGATACATTTACTAGGATAATTCTGGAAAATCCCTTATTTGCTTATTGTGTTACTAGTGTTTTAGTGAGATTATATGGTACCTGAAAGTCGGAGGGGTGTGGCCACGGGCGTGGTGACCGCCAGTGTCTCTGAGGTAAGCCACGCAGCTGTAGCAGGACGCAAGCTCCGCTGATGTCTCCGGTAAGAGCCGACTTATCACCACAATTTTCTCACCGAAACCTGCCGGTTGACATGTGGTCGGGATCCACGTTCGCTTGACCGCTCTGTTCCATAGTAAAGCTTCACCTTCGGGAATTTTAAACAAGGAAACACCGGCTGTGTTTGTGTGGCTAAAGGCTAAAAGCTTCCCACCTCCATCTTTCTACTTTGACTTCTCCATTATTAATTGAACAAATTGCAAAAGAGTCAGCAACACAGATGTCCAGAATACTGTGTAATTATGCGATTAAAGCAGACTACTTTTAGCACGGATCGGGCTGGAAAAAAATGTCCGCTACAACCCGTGACGTCACGCGCACGCGTCATCATATCGCGACGTTTTTAACAGGATACTTTGCATGAAATTTAAAATCGTAATTTAGTAAACTAAAAAGGCCGTATTGGCATGTGTTGCAATGTTAATATTTCATCATTGATATATAAACTATCAGACTGTGTGGTCGGTAGTAGTGGGTTTCAGTAGGTCTTTAAGGGCTATATAAATAAACTTAGATTGATTGATTGACAGGGCTTCACGGTGGCAGAGGGGTTAGTGCGTCTGCCTCACAATACGAAGTTCCTGCAGTCCTGGGTTCAAATCCAGACTCGGGATCTTTCTGTGTGGAGTTTGCATGTTCTCCCCGTGACTGCGTGGGTTCCTTCCGGGTACTCCGGCTTCCTCCCACCTCCAAAGACATGCACCTGGGGATAGGTTGATTGGCAACACTAAATTGGCCCTAGTGTGTGAATGTTGTCTGTCTATCTGTGTTGGCCCTGTGATGAGGTGGCGACTTGTCCAGGGTGTACCCCGCCTTCCGCCCGATTGTAGCTGAGATAGGCGCCAGCGCCCCCCGCGACCCCAAAAGGGAATAAGCGGTAGAAAATGGATGGATGGATGGATGATTGATTGACTTTTTTTTTTTTTTTTGATTAATTAATTCTTTCACTGATAAATATCTGGCAGGTTTATAGAGACGAGGACCAGTTTGGACATCCCGAGTCGCCATTCCTGAGACGTTTCTCCGTAAGAGAGGACGTGGCTCCGGCCGCCGTCATCGGCTCGGCCGGCATCCCCCATGAAGAGAAATACCGCTATTCCGTCGCCGAGGGAGACGGGAACGTCCATTTTGGGATTGACTGCCAGTCCGGGGACGTCTACGTCAACCGGCCGCTGGACTATGAGTCAGCTGTGCAGTTCGCGTTCACGGTTCTCGCTGAGGACCGGGGCGGGACGCGGAATGTGACGGTACAGGTGTTGGTGACGGTGGAGGACGTCAACGACCACGCCCCCAGCTTCCTGGATAACCTGGCGACCTTTGCTTTGAGAGAAGACGCCGCTATTGGATCATTGGCGTTAGCCTTTCACGCGACGGACGACGACGGCACGTACGCCAACGGCGCCCTGCGCTACTCCGTAACCTATGACCCGGGCCTCGGCGGGCCGTCTTCCGGCTTCCCCTTTCAAATGAACCCTCACACCGGCAGTTTGACCGTAGCGGCGGCGCTGGACCGCGAGACGAGCCCCGCCTACACCTTCACCGTGAGCGCCGTTGACCAGGGCGGGAGGCAGGCGTCCGTGGCGGCTCAGGTCTTCCTGCTGGACGTCAACGACAGGAGGCCCGCGTTTGTGTCAGCTGAGGCGGTCCAGGTGATGGAGGACGCGGCGGTGGGGAGTCTGGTGCATCGTTTTGTGGCCATGGACGCAGATGAAGGGGAGAACGGAGTTGTGTCCTACGTCATCCTGGCTGGAGACCGCGACTCAATATTCTCTTTGGAAGAGGACACTGGTATGTTCAAGTATTGTATTATTACAAACCCTGTTTCCATATGAGTCGGGAAATTGTGTTAGATGTAAATATAAACAGAATACAATTATTTGCAAATCATTTTCAACACATTTTCAATTGAATATGCTACAAAGACAACATATTTGATGTTCAAACTCATAAACATTTTTTTTTTTGCAAATAATCATTAACTTTAAAATTTGATGCCAGCAACATGTGACAAAAAAGTTGGGAAAGGTGGAAATAAATACAGATAAAGTTGAGGAATGCTCATCAAACACTTATTTGTAACATCCCACGGGTGTGCAGGCTAATTGGGAACAGGTGGGTGCCATGATTGGGTATAAAAACAGCTTCCCAAAAAATGCTCAGTCTTTCACAAGAGAGGATGGGGCGAGGTACACCCCTTTGTCCACAACTGCGTGAGCAAATAGTCAAACAGTTTAAGAACAACGTTTCTCAAAGTGAAATTTCAAGAAATTTTGGGATTTCAACATTTATGGTCCATAATATCATCAAAAGGTTCAGAGAATCTGAAAAAAATCACTGCACGTAAGCGGCATGGCCGGAAACCAACATTGAATGACCGTGACCTACGATCCCTCAAAAACTGACATCAATCTCTAAAGGATATCACCACATGTGCTCAGGAACACTTCAGAAAACCACTGTCACTAAATACAGGTCGTCGCTACATCTGTAAGTGCAAGTTAAAGCTCTACTATGCAAAGCGAAAGCTATTCATCAACAACATCCAGAAACGCCGCCGGTTTTCTCTGGGCCCGAGATCATCTAAGATGGACTGATGCAAAGAGGATAAGTGTTCTGAGGTCTGACGGGTCCACATTTCAAATTCTTTTTGGAAATATTGGACATCGTGTCATCCGGACTAAAGGGGGAGCGAACCATTCGGACTGCTTTTGACGCAAAGTTCAAAAGCCAGCATCTGTGATGGTATGACAGTGTATCAGTGCCCAAGGCATGGGTAACTTACACATCTGTGAAGGCACCATTCATGTTGAAAGGTACATAAAGGTTTTGGAGCAACATGTTACCATCGAAGCAACGTATTTTTTATGGGCGCCCCTGCTTATTTTAGCAAGACAATGCCAAGCCACATTCAGCATGTGTTACAACAGCGTGGCTTCGTAGTAAAAGAGTACACGTAGTAGACCGGCCTGCCTGAAGTCCAGACCTGTCTCCCATTGAAAATGTGTGGCGCGTTATGAAGCCTAAAATACGACAACGGAGATTCCGGACTGTTGAACAACTTAAGCTGTACATCAAGCAAGAATGGGAAAATAATTCTAGCTGAAAAGCTTCAAAAATTCATCTCCTCAGTTCCCAAACATTTACTGAGTGTTGTTAAAAGGAAAGGCCATGTAACACAGTGGTAAAAATGCCCTTCTGACAACTTTTTTGCAATGTGTTGCTGCCATTAAATTCTAAGTTAATGATAATTTGCAAAAAAACAAGTTTCTCAGTTCTAACATTAAATATCTTGTCTTTGCAGTCCATTCAATTAAATATAAGTTCAAAAGGATTTGCAAATCATTATAGTTTGTTTTTATATAAGAATTACACAACGTGCCAAATTCACTGGTTTGGGGTTTTGTAGTTTTTGTGTTGACTCCATCACAAAGTTAGAGAGACATGTTGTATGCCAGTGCAAGAGCCCTATTAATTTTGACAGGTATCAAATGGCAACAATTGAAGCAAAAAGTACAGTTCTATTTCTAAATTCTGGACAAAATATGAAAATACATGACCGACATGTTCCTAGTCAAGACAGAGATCGGACTTCATATATAGCGGAGACCTTAAGAGAAAAGCAAGAACCTTATCATTTTTCACAACTATCAGAGACAAAATAAGAGATGTTAAGAGAAAAGAAAAAACCCTATCAAATTTGACAGCTCTTGGACTTGGTACAGCAGAGACGTTGACAGAAAAATAAGAACCCTATCAATTTTGACAGACATGGATAGGCAGAAATCGCAAGAGAAAAACAAGAGCCCTGTCAATTTTGACAGAAATCAAACCTGAACGGGCAAGGATGTTAAGGGAAAAGCAAGAACCCTATCAATTTGAAGTACACAAAATGGCAGAAATGTCAAAAACAAGAACCCTATCAATGTTGACATATCGAACTTGAAATAGACATGTTTACAGAGAAACAAGAACCCCAACAATTTTGACAAATATCAGACTTGGTACAGCACAGACATTGAGACAAACCTGAACTAACAAGGATGTTATGAGAAAAACAAGAATCCTATCAATTTTGACCGACAGCAAAACTGAACTAGCAAGGATGTTAAGAGAAAATCAATAACCCTTCAATATTGCCGGACACAGAATGGAAGACATTTCAACAGGAAAACAAGAACCCTATCAATTTTGACATATATTAGAATGACGGTAACTTATAGAGAACAGCAAGAACACTATCAGTATTGACAACTATCAGAGATAAAGTAACATAAATGTTGAGAGAACAGCAAGAACCCGATCAGTTAAGAACTTTATAAATTTTGATTGCTGTCAGACATGGTACAGCAGAGACATTCAGAGTAAAGTAGGCACCCTATCAATTTTGACAAGATAAAACCAAATGCCAGAAATCTCAAGAAAAGCAAGAACCCTATCAATTTTTGACAGATATCAAATTTGGATTGGCACGGACTTTAAAAGAAAAGCAAGAAGTCTATCAATTTTGACAGCTGTCAGACTTGGTACAGCAGAGACATTCAGAGAAAAGCAAGAACCATATCAATTTTGACAGATATTAGACGGAATGACAGAAACTTAAAAAGAAAAGCAATAAGCCCATCAATTTTGACAACTCTCAGAGACAAATTAACAGTTTTTAAGAGAGCAGCAAGAACCCAATCAATTTGGACAGCTATCGGACTTGGTACAGCATAGACACTTAGAGAAAAATAAGAATCCTCTCAATTTTTGACAGAAACAGAAGGGCAGAAATCTCAAGAGAAAAACAAGAACCCTATCAATTTTGACAGACACAAAATAGCAGGAATCTCAAAAACAAGAACCCTTTCAATTTTGACAGATATCACACTTGAAATAGCAGAGATGTTAAGAGAGAAACAAGAACTCTATAAATTTTGACAGATATTTAAGATAGAATGGCAGGGACTTTAAAGGAAAAACAAGAACCATACCAATTTTGACACTTATCAAATTTGGAATGGCTGGGACTTCAAAAGAAAAGCAAGAACTCTATCAATTTTGACAGCTATTAGACTTGGTACAGCAGAGACAATCAGAGAAAAGCAAGAACCGTATCAATTTTGACTGATATTAGACGGAATGACGGAAACTTAAAAAGAAAGGCAATAAATCTATTTATTTTGACAACTATCAGAGACAAATTAACAGCTTTTAAAAGAACAGCAAGAACCCTTTCAATTTTGACAGCTACCGGACTTGATATAGCAGAGACATTGACAGAAAAATAGGAATTCTATTATTTTTTGACGGACACAGATGGGGAAAAAAATCTCAAGACAAAAACAAGAACCCTATCAATTTTGACAAATAGCAAACCTGAATTAGCAAGGATGTTAAGAGAAAATCAATAACCCTTCAATATTGCTAGACACAGAATGGCAGAAATTTCAACAGGAAAAGAAGAACCCTATACATTTTGACAGATACTAGAATGACCTATCAGTTTTGACAACTGACTGATAGCAAGAACCCGATCAGTTAAGAACTTTATCAATTTTGACAGCTGTCAACCATGGTACAGCAGAGACATTCAGAGAAAAGTAGGAACCCTATCAATTTTGACAAGATCAAACAAAATGCCAGAAACTTCAGCAGGAAAACAAGAACCCTATCAATTTTGACAGATATTAAAGAATGTCTGTAACTTATAGAGAACAGCAGGAATACTATCGGTCTTGACAACTGATAGTAAGAACCCGATCAATTTTGACAGCTGCCAACCATGGTACAGCAGAGACAGTCAGGGTAACGTAAGAACCCTATCAATTTTGAGAGGCTAAAACAAAATGCCAGAAATTTCAACAGGAAAACAAGAACCCTATCAATTTTGACAGATATTAGAAAGACCGTAACTTATAGAGAACAGAAAGAATACTATCAGTTTTGACAACTGATAGCAAGAACCCAATCAATTAAGAACTTTATCAATTTTGACAGCTGCCAACCATGGTACAGCAGAAACATTCAGAGTAAAGTAAGGACCGTATCAATTTTGACAAAATAAAACAAAATTCCAGAAATTTCAACAGGAGAACGAGAACCCTATCAATTTTGACAGATATTAAAGCATGACCGTAACTTATAAAGAACAGCAAGAATACTATCAGTTTTGACAACTGATAGCAAGAACCCAATCAATTAAGAATTTTATCAATTTTGACAGCTGCCAACCATGGTACAGCAGAGACATTCAGAGTAACGTAAGAACCCTATCAATTTTGACAGGCTAAAACAAAATGCCAGAAATTTCAACAGTAAAACCAGAACCCTATCAATTTTGACAGATATTAGAATGACCGTAACTTATAGAGAACAGCAAGAATACTGTCAGTTTTGACAACTGATAGCAAGAACCCAATCAATTAAGAACTTTATCAATTTTGACAGCTGCCAACCACGGTACAGCAGAGACATTCAGAGTAATGCAAGAACCCTATCAATTTTGACAAGATAAAACAATATGCCAAAATTTTCAACAGGAAAACAAGAACCCTATCAATTTTGACAGACATTAGAATGGCCGTAACTTATGGAGAACAGCAAGAATACTATCAGTTTTGACAACTGATTGCAAGAACCCGATCAATTAAGAACGTTATCAATTTTGACAGCTCCCAACCATGGTACAGTAGAGACATTCAGAGGAAAGTAAGAACCCTATCAATTTTGATAAGATAAAACAAAATGCCAGAAATTTCAACAGGAAAACAAGAACCCTATCAATTTTGACAGACATTAGAATGGCCGTAACTTATGGAGAACAGCAAAAATACTATCAGTTTTGACAACTGATTGCAAGAACCCGATCAATTAAGAACGTTATCAATTTTGACAGCTCCCAACCATGGTACAGTAGAGACATTCAGAGGAAAGTAAGAACCCTATCAATTTTGATAAGATAAAACAAAATGCCAGAAATTTCAACAGGAAAACAAGAACCCTATCAATTTGGACAGATATTAACGCATGACCGTAACTTATAGAGAACAGCAAGAATACTATCAGTTTTGACAACTGATAGCAAGAACCCGATCAGTTAAGAACTTTATCAATTTTGACAGCTGTCAACCCTGGTACAGCAGAGACATTCAGAGAAAAGCAAGAACCCCATCAATTTTGACAAAATAAAACAAAATGCCGGAAATTTCTACAGGAAAACAAGAACCCTATCCATTCTGACAGACATTAGAATGACCGTAACTTATAGAGAACAGCAAGAATACTATCAGTTTTGACAACAGATAGCAAGAACCCAATCAATTAAGAACTTTATCAATTTTGACAGCTGAAGTGAAGTGAAGTGAATTATATTTATATAGCGCTTTTCTCAAGTGACTCAAAGCGCTTTACATAGTGACACCCAATATCTAAGTTACATTTAAACCAGTGTGGGTGGCACTGGGAGCAGGTGGGTAAAGTGTCTTGCCCAAGGACACAACGGCAGTAACTAGGATGGCACAAGCGGGAATCGAACCAGCAACCCTCAAGTTGCTGACACGGCCACTCTACCAACCGAGCTATGCCGCCCATGGTACTGCAGAGACATTCAGAGAAAAGTAAGAATCCTATCAATTTTGACAAGATCAAACAAAATGCCAGAAACTTCAACAGGAAAACAAGAACCCTATCAAATTTTGAAAGACATTAGAATAACTATATCTTATAGAGAACAGCAAGAATACTATCAGTTTTGACAACTGATAGCAATAACCCGATCAGTTAAGAACTTTATCAATTTTGACAGCTTTCAACCATGGTACAGTAGAGACATTCAGAGTAAAGTAAGGACCGTATCAATTTTGACAAAATAAAACAAAATGCCAGAAATTTCAACAGGAAAACGAGAACCCTATCAATTTTGACGGATATTAAAGCATGACCGTAACTTATAGAGAACAGCAGGAATACTATCAGTTTTGACAACTGATAGCAAGAACCCGATCAGTTAAGAACTTTATCAATTTTGACAGCTGTCAACCATGGTACAGCAGAGACATTCAGAGAAAAGTAAGAACCCTATCAATTTTGACAAAATAAAACAACATGCCAGAAACTTTAACAGGAAAACAAGAACCCTATCAATTTTGAAAGACATTAGAATGACCGTAACTTATAAAGAACAGCAAGAATACTATCAGTTTTGACAACTGATAGCAAGAACCCAATCAATTAAGAACTTTATCAATTTTGACAGCTGCCAACCATGGTACAGCAGAGACATTCAGAGTAACGTAAAAACCCTATCAATTTTGACAGGCTAAAACAAAATGCCAGAAATTTCAACAGGAAAACAAGAACCCTATCTATTTTGACATATATTAGAATGACTGTAACTTATAGAGAACAGCAAGAATACTATCAGTTTTGAAAACTGATAGCAAGAACCCAATCAATTAAGAACTTTATCAATTTTGACAGCTGCCAACCATGGTACAGTAGAGACATTCAGAGTAACGTAAGAACCCTATCAATTTTGACAGGCTAAAACAAAATGCCAGAAATTTCGACAGGAAAACAAGAACCCTATCCATTCTGACAGACATTAGAATGACCGTATCTTATAGAGAACAGCAAGAATACTATCAGTTTTGACAACTGATAGCAAGAACCCAATCAATCAAGAACTTTATCAATTTTGACAGCTGCCAACCATGGTACAGCAGAGACATTCAGAGTTATGCAAGAACCCCTATCAATTTTGACAAAATAAAACAAAATGCCGGAAATTTTAACAGGAAAAAAAGAACCCTATCAATTTTGACAGACATTAGAATGACCGTAACTTATAGAGAACAGCAAGAATACTATCAGTTTTGACAACTGATAGCAAGAACCCAATCAATTAAGAACTCTATCAATTTTGACAGCTGCCAACCATGGTACAGCAGAGACATTCAGAGTAACGTAAGAACCCTATCAATTTTGACAGGCTAAAACAAAATGCCAGAAATTTCAACATGAATAAAAGAACCCTATCAATTTTGACAGAAATTAGAATGGACGTAGCTTATAGAGAAGAGCAGGAATACTATCAGTTTTGACAACTGATAGCAAGAACCCAATCAATTAAGAACTTTATCAATTTTGACAGCTCCCAACCATGGTACAGCAGAGACATTCAGAGTAATGCAAGAACCCTATCAATTTTGACAAGATAAAACAAAATGCCATACATTTCGACAGGAAAACAAGAACCCTATCCATTCTGACAGACATTAGAATGACCGTATCTTATAGAGAACAGCAATAATAGTATCAGTTTTGACAACTGATAGCAAGAACCCGATCAATCAAGAACTTAATCAATTTTGACAGCTGCCAACCATGGTACAGCAGAGACATTCAGAGTAATGCAAGAACCCCTATCAATTTTGACAAAATAAAACAAAATGCCGGAAGTTTCAACAGGAAAAAAAGAACCCTATCAATTTTGACAGACATTAGAATGACCGTAACTTATAGAGAACAGCAAGAATACTATCAGTTTTGACAACTGATAGCAAGAACCCAATCAATTAAGAACTCTATCAATTTTGACAGCTGCCAACTATGGTACAGCAGAGACATTCAGAGTAACGTAAGAACCCTATCAATTTTGACAGGCTAAAACAAAATGCCAGAAATTTCAACAGGAAAACAAGAACCCTATCAATTTTGACAGATATTAGAATGACTGTAACTTATAGAGAACAGCAAGAATACTATCAGTTTTGAAAACTGATAGCAAGAAACCAATCAATTAAGAACTCTATCAATTTTGACAGCTGCCAACCATGGTACAGCAGAGACATTCAGAGTAACGTAAGAACCCTATCAATTTTGACAGGCTAAAACAAAAGGCCAGAAATTTCAACAGGAAAACAAGAACCCTATCAATTTTGACAGATATTAAAGCATGACCGTAACTTATAGAGAACACCAAGAATACTATCAGTTTTGACAACTGATAGCGAGAACCCGATCAGTTAAGAACTTTATCAATTTTGACAGCTGTCAACCATGGTACAGCAGAGACATTCAGAGAAAAGTAAGAACCCTATCAATTTTGACAAGATCAAACAAAATGCCAGAAATTTCAACAGGAAAACAAGAACCCTATCTATTTTGACATATATTAGAATGACTGTAACTTATAGAGAACAGCAAGAATAATATCAGTTTTGAAAACTGATAGCAAGAACCCAATCAATTAAGAACTTTATCAATTTTGACAGCTGCCAACTATGGTACAGCAGAGACATTCAGAGTAAAGCAAGAACCCTATCAATTATGACAAGATAAAACAAAATGCCAGAAATCTCGAGAAAAAAAGCAAGAACCCTATCAATTTTGACACATATCAGAGACTGAATGGCAGTGACTCACAGTTCTCTTCACAGGCCTCTCCAATTCACAATACTGTCCATGAAAATGAGTGGCCCTTTCAAGTCGTCGCTCTTGACTTGTTTTTCTAAGCAAGAACCCTATCCATTTTGACATTCTCATACACTGGATGGCCGAGGTTGCTTAAAGCAACGATGACCTCAGAAGAATAATACCAAAGTCACCACTGCAGACTTTCAAGGGTTGTTGATATAGAACGGGGGTCGACAACCCGCGTCTCTAGAGCCGCATGCAGCACTTTAGCGCCGCCCTAGTGGCTCTCTGGAGCTTTTTCAAAAATATATGAAAAATGGAAACAGATGAGGGGAAAAAAAACTTATTTTTTGTTTTAATATAGTTTCTGTAGGAGGACAAACATGACGCAAACCTCCCTAATTGTTATAAAGCACACTGTTTATATTAAACATGCTTCACTGATTCGAGTATTTGGCGAGCGCCGTTTTGTCCTACTAAATTTGGCGGTCCTGGAACTCACCGTCGTTTGTTTACATCAGGGGTCGGCAACCCAAAATTTTGAAAGAGCCATATTGGACCAAAAATACAAAAACAAATACGTCCGGAGCCGCGAAAAAATAAAAGCCATATTACACACAGATAGTGTGTCATGAGATATAAATTGAATTATGAGGACTTCCATCCATCCATCCATTTCCTACCGCTTATTCCCTTTGGGGTCACGGGGGGTGCTGGTGTCTATCTCAGCTACAATAGGGCGGAAGGCAGTGTACACTCTGGACAAGTCGCCACCTCATCGCAAGGCAACACATTTAGACGGACAACATTCACACTCACATTCACACGACTTAAAGGAAACTAAATGAGCTCAAATATAGCTACAAATGAGGCATAATGACGCAATATGTACATACAGCTAGCCTAAATAGCATGTTAGCATCCATTAGCTTGCAGTGACCAAATTTGTCTGATTAGCACTCCACATAAGTCAATAACATCAACAAAGCTTACCTTTGTGCATTCATGCACAACGTTAAAAGTTTGGTATACAAAGAAGTGGCATAAAACATGTCTTAGAAAGTCGGAGAAAGTTATACATGTAAACAAACGACGGTGAGTTCAAGGACCGTCAAATTTAGTAGGACAAAACGGCGCTCGCCAAATACTCGAATCAGTGAAACATGTTTAATATAAACAGTGTGCTTTATAACAATTAGGGAGGTTTGTGTCATGTTTGTCCTCCTACAGAAACCGTATTAAAACAAAAAATATATATTTTTTCCCCTCATCTTCTTTCCATTCTTCATACATTTTTGAAAAAGCCCCAGAGAGCCACTAGGGCGGCGCTAAAGAGCCTCATACGACTCTAGAGCCGTGGGTTGCCGACCCCCGGTCTACTCACATAAAGATCTGCCTGTCCATTTCATACATTGTGCAATCCGTCTATCTTCACACATCAATCAATCAATCAATGTTTATTTATATAGCCCCAAATCACAAATGTCTCAAAGGACTGCACAAATCATTACGACTACAACATCCTCGGAAGAACCCACAAAAGGGCAAGGAAAACTCACACCCAGTGGGCAGGGAGAATTCACATTCAGTGGGACGCCAGCGACAATGCTGACTATGAGAAACCTTGGAGAGGACCTCAGATGTGGGCAACCCCCCCCCCTCTAGGGGACCGAAAGCAATGGATGTCGAGCGGGTCTAACATGATACTGTGAAAGTTCAATCCATAGTGGCTCCAAGACAGCAGTGAGAGTCCCGTCCACAGGAAACCATCTCAAGCGGATCAGCAGCGTAGAGATGTCCCCAACCGATACAGGCGAGCGGTCCATCCTGGGTCCCGACGAGCGGTCCATCCTGGGTCTCGACTCTGGACAGTCAGTACTTCATCCATGGTCATCGGACCGGACCCCCTCCACAAGGGAGGGGGGGACATAGGAGAAAGAAAAGAAGCGGCAGATCAACTGGTCTAAAAAGGAGGTCTATTTAAAGGCTAGAGTATACAGATGAGTTTTAAGATGAGACTTAAATGCTTCTACTGAGGTAGCATCTCGAACTGTTACCGGGAGGGCATTCCAGAGTACTGGAGCCCGAACGGAAAACGCTCTATAGCCCGCAGACTTTTTTTGAGCTCTAGGAATCACTAATAAGCCGGAGTCTTTTGAACGCAGATTTCTTGCCGGGACATACGGTACAATACAATCGGCAAGATAGGCTGGAGCTAGACCGTGTAGTATTTTATACGTAAGTAGTAAAACCTTAAAGTCACATCTTAAGTGCACAGGAAGCCAGTGCAGGTGAGCCAGTACAGGCGTAATATGATCAAACTTTCTTGTTCTTGTCAAAAGTCTAGCAGCCGCATTTTGTACCAACTGTAATCTTTTAATGCTAGACATTGGGAGACCCGAAAATAATACGTTACAGTAATCGAGACGAGACGTAACAAACGCATGGATAATGATCTCGGCGTCTTTAGTGGACAAAATGGAGCGAATTTTAGCGATATTACGGAGATGAAAGAAGGCCGTTTTAGTAACGCTTTTAATGTGTGACTCAAAGGAGAGAGTTGGGTCGAAGATAATACCCAGATTTTTTACAGAGTCACCTTGTTTTATTATTTGGTTGTCAAATGTTAAAGTTGTATTATTAAATAGAGGTCGGTGTCTAGCAGGACCGATAATCAGCATTTCCGTTTTTTTGGCATTAAGTTGCAAAAAGTTAGCGGACATCCATTGTTTAATTTCATTAAGACACGCTTCCAACTGACTACAGTCCGGCGTGTTGGTCAGCTTTAGGGGCATGTAAAGTTGGGTGTCATCAGCATAACAGTGAAAGCTAATACCGTATTTGCGTATGACGTCACCTAGCGGCAGCATGTAGATGCTGAAGAGTACAGGGCCAAGGACCGAACCCTGGGGAACTCCACACGTTACCTTAACATAGTCCGAGGTCACACTGTTATAGGAGACGCACTGCATCCTATCAGTAAGATAAGAGTTAAACCATGACAGGGCTGAGTCTGAAATACCAATTCGTATTTTGATACGCTCTAATAAAATATTATGATCGACGGTATCGAAAGCAGCGCTAAGATCGAGGAGCAGCAACATAGATGACGCATCAGAGTCCATCGTTAGCAATAGATCATTAGTCAGTTTTGCGAGGGCTGTCTCAGTCGAGTGATTTGCCCTGAAACCGGATTGAAAGGTTTCACATAGATTGTTAAACGCTAAGTGCTCATTTAGCTGCTCTGCAACAATTTTTTCGAGGATTTTCGAAATAAAGGGAGGGTGAGACACCGGTCGGTAGTTTACCATGAGGTCTGGATCGAGGTTAGGTCTTTTAAGGAGAGGATGAATAACCGCTTTTTTGAATGCAACGGGAACATTGCCCGAGGAAAGTGATAAGTTTATAATATTTAGCACTGATGGACCTAATAATACAAAAAGCTCCTTGATAAGTTTCCCAGGAAGTGGGTCAAGTAAACATGTTGTTTGTTTTATTCCATTTACACGTTGTAACAATCCTTCTAATGATATTTCATCAAAACGAGAGAAACTATTTTGGATATTTGCAGTATCCGCCGTATATACAATCGTATCTGTGTTACTATAACCCCGTTGTAGCTGGGACGCATTGTCTTTAATCTCCTTTCTAATAAGTTCAATTTTCTTATTAAAGAACTTCATAAAGTCATCTGCCGAATGGGTGGAGCTACTGGAAGGAGTCCCTTGTTGGGTTAGCGATGCTACTGTACTAAACAAAAATTTTGGATCGTTTTTATTAATGCGGATGAGATTTGAGTAATAATTAGTTTTAGCTAAGGTAAGCATGCGTTTATAAGTTATTAAACTATCACTCCATGCTTGATGGTGCACCTCAAGTTTAGTCGTGCGCCATTTGCGTTCCAGCTTTCTACATAATAATTTCTGAGCTCTAGTTTCTTCAGTAAACCATGGCGTACGCCTTTTTGGAGCCTTTTTTAACTTCAGCGGTGCTATACTATCAATGGTTTCGCGCAGGGCGTTGTTAAAGTTGTTAGTGAGGTTATCAATAGAGCCCACATACTTTGGGAACGGTGCCATTACCGAGGGCAGTAGGTCCGCAAGAGTCGTCGTTGTGGCAGCATTAATGTTGCGGCTGCTATAGCAGTTATTATTATTATTAGCTTGCCGAACATGAGTCTGAACTTCGAATTTTATAAGGTAATGATCGGACATTACTTTAGTATACGGGAGTATCATAACTTTGGAGACGGTGATACCTCTGACAAGCACTAGGTCTATCGTATTACCGCTGCGATGCGTCGGTTCATTTATTATTTGTGTAAGACCACAGCTATCAATTATAGTCTGGAGCGCCACGCACGGTGGGTCCAATGGGGTATTCATATGGATATTAAAGTCCCCCATTATAATTATATTATCGGCGTGCGTCACTAGATCAGCAACAAACTCTGAGAATTCACTAATAAAGTCCAAATAGGGCCCTGGGGGGCGGTAGATAACGGCCAGGCACAGAGGCAGAGGTGTGGCAGACTTCATAGAAAGCACCTCAAACGATTTATATTTATTATTTAAGTTAGGACTAAAGTTAAAGTTTTCGTTGTATATTAGTGCGACACCCCCTCCCCTTTTGAGGTGACGGGCAATATGCGCATTCGTATAGTTAGGAGGGGATGCCTCATTTATCGCAAAAAAGTCGTCTGGTTTAAGCCAGGTTTCGCTAAGACCGATGACGTTAAGGTTGTTGTCTCTAATGACCTCATTGACTAATAACGTTTTGGGAGACAAAGATCTGATGTTTAGAAAGCCCATATTATAGGTAGTGGGCTGTTTTAAGGAGTTGTTGATAAAATTATCCGTAGTAGCAATATTAATAATGTTGCGTTTATTATGCGCAGTGTACTTAAAATAATTACGACCATATCTAGGAATTGATATGACGGGAATTTTCAGATTGTCTACTTGGCGCTGCGATAAACTGAACGCATCATAATTTGCCACCTCAGTAGAACGCATGTCTAACTCTGACGAAGTCATAGACACAGTAGAAAAAACATTTTGTGAGTTGTGTATTATTCTACGAAAATTGCTATGTGTACAGGGATCATCCAGCCTGGCGCTGGCTAGTTCTAACTTAACTGACTCCATACCCAGGCTAGCAGGCTCTGTAATTGCCTGTGACCGGGCTTGCTCTAGTGCAGTTAGTCAAATGTGGCTCAATGCGAAGTCTATGTTCCGAGACAAGAGGATAGCGCCTTCCTGGTTAGGGTGAAGGCCGTCTCTCCTCAGCAAGCCAGGTTTGCCCCAGAAAGAGGGCCAATTATCAATAAACGTAAATCCCTGTTGTCTGCAGAAGCTATCCAGCCACCTGTTAAGAGAGACTAATCTGCTATATCTCTCATCATTGCCTCTCCCAGACATAAGGATCTGTCGGTCCCTTTTTAAAAACTGTCTGTCCTTTCACACAAATGTCAGGTTCTCCATTCATGCAATGTACCTCGTCCGTCAAAAAGATGTCGGTCCATTGTGTACAGGTACATTCACATAAAAGTCAGTTTGTCCATTCACATCACAAAAAATACAAACATTAGTCCGTCTATGCGCATAGAAATATGTTTGTCCAATTGCATGAATGCCTGTCATTCATATTAATGCATTGTCCGTCTTCTCACACAACGATCTGTCTTCCATTCATATTCACACATAACATAAGACACACTGTTAACATTTGTTTGTCTACTCACTTAAAGATATGTTGTTCTATTCATATACACTTATAATTATGACAGCATCTCTCTGCTAATTCACATAAATGCCATTTTTTTCGTACTCTGTTCATTCATATAGACGTACTTACCAACATCTGTTTGTCCATTCACATACAGTACACAAATTATGTGAACCTCTGCCTGTCTCTTCACATAAAGATCTGTTAAATCATATTAATGCCGACCATCCATATTCATCCATAGTGTAATTTATCTTCTCACATAAAGATATGTCTGTCCATTCATTCAAATAACTCACATATAATAATTACGTAATATAATGTCGGCCAATTCGCTAAGACTGCATTAATGGTGCCTTCACAGGTGTGTAAGCCACGGTTTCCGACCCCCGGTTTACATGTATAACTTTCTCCGACTTTCTAAGACGTGTTTTATGCCACTTCTTTTTCCGTCTCATTTTGTCCACCAAACTTTTAACGTTGTGCATGAATGCACAAAGGTGAGTTTTGTTGATGTTATTGACTTGTGTGGAGTGCTAATCAGACATTTTTGGTCACTGCATGACTGCAAGCTAATGGATGCTAACATGCTATTTAGGCTAGCTATGTGTACATATTGCATCATTATGCCTCATTTGTAGCTATATTTGAGCTCATTTAGTTTCCTTTAAGTCCTCATAATTCAATTGATAACTCATGACACACTATCTGTGTGTAGTAATAAGGCTTGTATTTTTTTACGGCTCCAGACGGATTTGTTTTTGTACTTTTGGTCCCATATGGCTCTTTCAAAATTTTGGGTTGCCGACCCCTGACATAGAACTATCAATCAATCAATCAATGTTTACTTATATAGCCCTAAATCACTAGTGTCTCAGAGGGCGGCACAAACCACAACACAAACCACTACGACATCCTCGGTAGGCCCACATAAGGGCAAGGAAAACTCACACCCAGTGGGACATCGGTGACAATAATGACTATGAGAACCTTGGAGAGGACGAAAGCAATGGATGTCGAGCGGGTTTAACATGATACTGTGAAAGTTAAATCCATATTGGATCCAACACAGTCGCGAGAGTCCAGTCCAAAGTGGATCCAACACAGCAGCGAGAGTCCCGTTCACAGCGGAGCCAACAGGAAACCATCCCAAGCGGAGGCGGAACAGCAGCGCAGAGATGTCCCCAGCCGATACACAGGCAAGCAGTACATGGCCACCGGATCGGACCGGACCCCCTCCACAAGGGAAAGTGGGACATAGGAGAAAAAGAAAACAAACGGCAGATCAACTGGTCTAAAAAGGGAGTCTATTTAAAGGCTACAGTATACAAATGAGTTTTAAGGGGAGACTTAAATGTTTCTACTGAGGTGGCATCTCGAACTGTTACCGGGAGGGCATTCCAGAGTACTGGAGCCCGAAATGAAAACGCTCTATAGCCCGCAGACTTTTCTGGGCTTTGGGAATCACTAATAAGCCGGAGTCCTTTGAACGCAGATTTCTTGTACTGCGCAAGAGCCCTATTTGTTTTGAAATATACGCAAGGCAGCTGCCGTCAAACTCTGTATATTTTTCCCTGCTCTGTTATTCCCAGTATTGAACGAATGACTTGAAATGTTCCGAAACGTTGGCCCTGGTCTAAACAAGAACACTATCGGTTTTGACAGAGGACACGGGACGAAGTTGTAAACTAAGACAACATCAGGAGATATCCACTTTTAGTCAGTAAAATTGTGACGTATGTCGAAGCAAGACAACTATTGATTTTCAAAGTTGTGCTCTCAGGCCTCTTGCTGCTCTCCGCACCGTTGGACTTTGAGACGGAGCGTTCCCACCGACTGACGGTTGGCGCGGTGGACGGCGGCCGGCCTGCGCTCTCCTCCACTCAGACTCTGACGGTGGACGTGGTGGACGTCAACGACCGGGCGCCCGTCTTCAGTCGGGACGTCTACGCCGCCGCCGTGTCTGAGAACATGGAGCCAGGACAAGCGGTGGTCCGAGTGTCTGCTGATGACCACGATTCAGGTGATATTTCCATTCTAGGGGCCAATGCACGAGTGATTTCAACTAAACCCTCTGTCCTTTATCCAGATCCTCACCCAAATACCAAAATGTAGCATGTCCTTCCTTGATCTATAAATCAGGGCTATATCTCTGTGCTATATCTCCGTCGCTGTGCGATATAGAAAATTACTATATCGTGATATTCGAGTATACGTTTTCACGCAGTTGCTTTTCGCTGCGGGCATTATACTACAGGCTCTTCACTCGTTCTTGTCTCTCCTTCTAACAGAGACCTAAAACAAGCACACCTTCTTACATACGTCACATCAGCAACGTCACACGCCCTCCCCGAGCAGAGAGGTAGTGACATAAGTAATATTAGCCGTGGTGCTAACGCTGCGGTGCGAGTGGTAATACGTGAGAAAGAAGGTGCGAATCTGGTAACAAATGGAGGAAGAATTAATTCCCAAGAAAAACAGCACGGGGTGCGTCCTCTGGCGGTGGTTCGGCTTCAAGCGGGAATATGTTCAACAATTATGCGGCAAAAGCGTTGCTACAAAATTTAGCATCATTTGAAAAGTCACCCACTAGAGAATGAAGAGTGCTTGAAACTCCGTGTGGAGAGGCGGAGCCGGCGAACGAGCAGCGGGGCAGGGCACGCCGAAGCCCGGCCCAAAATGGCGGCGAGGAGGCGGGGACGGCGAGCGAGCGGAGAGGCGGTGCAAGCTGGGAGCGACGCTGCAATCATGATCAGGTGCGCGGGGCGCCCAGCTGGGCGGAATCATCTAATCTCCTCGCAAGGTGGAAAAGGGCTGCAGCGGAGAGAAGGGGGAAGAAGGAAGCGGACGCTGAACGCGAGAGGAAGAGAGTGAGAAGCAGACAACGACGCGGTAAGGTGAAAACTAAAGCTGAACGGTTTTGTTGAAAGAATAAAACAAAAAGTCAAACTGCTCAAAGCCATGTCCTTCCTTGGCGGTCCTGGGAACCCGCACAACGGTGAGAGTTCGTCACACTCCGCATGTCAACATCTCTGTTCGGGGCCACACCCACAAAATACCGGAGCAACAATTTCCAGATCAATACAGTATGAAAAAAAAAATCAAACAACAGAAGGAGATAACGTCTGCAGGAACCTACTACATAGCGAAGGACAAAACACTATTTGATTTCCTATTATGCAGCTAATTTTTATTTGACAGTTATTGAAATATCTTGTGTGACATCATGCACAGAAGTGGACTTTATTTGTTTTTAACTTATTGTAGTGATGTTCTGTACAAAAAGTGCACTTTAATTTAGTGTTGTTTCGATATGTCATCTTAGTGACATCATGCACAAAAGTGCACTAAGAGCCTGTTTTAAAATGTTTCTGACAATCTTGCACTTTCTGTTTTGGAAATGACATGAATGTCTGTGGCACTGCTTAATAACGCTTTAATAAATGCAGTTTTGGTCAATTGACTTAGATGTGATTTCCCTCTGCATGAAAGTTTAAAATGAGCATATATTAATGAAGTATGAACAAGAATGTTTTAATGTAGACGCATAGAATCATCATACTGCTGTGATTATATGCATCAAGTGTTCATTCAAGGCTAAGGCAAAAATGTCGAGATATATATCATGTATCGTGACATGGCCTAAAAATATTGAGATATTATTGAAAGTACTATACTATAAATGTTATTCAACATTTTTTGGGGAGTGGAGTATAGCGCTTCTTATAAAATGTAGTTTTGCACTTTTGGTATTAATTTAACCTCAAATAATCCAGTTTTACTACACACTCATACCTTTGTCATAATATAATATTACATCAAAATGAATATGTTTATGTTTTGCCTTGTGCTCTTTGAGCCTGATAGTGAATTAATCATAAAAACATATTCCGTCCATCCATTTTCTTCCGCTTATCCGAGGTTGGGTCGCGGGGGCAGCAGCCTAAGCAGGGAAGCCCAGACTTCCATCTCCCCAGCCACTTCGTCCAGCTCCTCCCGAGGGATCCTGAGGCGTTCCCAGCCCAGCCGGGAGACTACCCAACGTGTCCTGGGTTTTCCCCGTGGCCTCCTACTGGTCGGACGTGCCCGAAACACCTCCCTAGAGAGGCGTTCGGGTGGCATCCTGACCAGAAGCCCAAACCACAAATATTTAGATAAAGCACTTGAAATGCTGCTACTGATAGCTCGTGAAGAGTCAATAAAAACTAAATCAGGAGGTTGCCTACGGCCACAGCTATCGATAAGGATGGGTACCAAATCTGGTACTTTTTTTGGCACCGACCAAATCCTGCCGATCTTACCGGGTACCGATTCATGTAAAATCCAACGGTGCCATCTTACGGTACCTGGGTAGTGCGTGACATCACGCCCGGTCGCCAACTCTTAGCACCGTGGCACTTGGCGATCACTCCAGCAGCACTGAGAGCGGACTCAGTCAAACCACGTCTAAATAATGTTGCCAATAAAGTAATTACCTCAACGCAAGTAAAGTCAGCCTCCACTTTTCCAAAAATGCGCTAGCTTGATTCTGATATACAAACCCCGTTTCCATATAAGTTGGGAAATTGTGTTAGATGTAAATATAAACGGAATACAATTATTTGCAAATCATTTTCATCCCATATTCAATTTAATGCGCTACAAAGACAAGATATTTGATGTTCAAACTCATAAACTTTATTTTTTTTCCAAATAATAATTAACTTGGTATTTCATGGCTGCAACACCTTTTAAAGTAGTTGGGGAAGGGCATGTTCACCACTGTGTTACATCACCTTTTTCTTTTAACAACACTCAATAAACGTTTGGGAACTGAGGAAACTAATTGTTGAAGCTTTGAAAGTGGAATTCTTTCCCATTCTTGTTTTATGTAGAGCTTCAGTCGTTCAACAGTCCGGGGTCTCCGCTGTCGTATTTTACGCTTCATAATGCGCCACACATTTTCCATGGGAGACAGGTCTGGACTGCAGGCGGGCCAGGAAAGTACCCGCACACTTTTTTTACGAAGCCACGCTGTTGTAACACATGGCTTGGCATTGTCTTGCTGAAATAAGCAGGGGGGTCCATGAAAAAGACGGCGCTTAGATGGCACCGTATGTTGTTCAAAAACCTGTATGTACCTTTCAGTATTAATGGTGCCTTCACGGATGTGTAAGTTATCCATGCCTTGGGCACTAATGCACCCCCATATCATCACAGATGCTGGCTTTTGAACTTTGCGTCGATAACAGTCTGGATAGTTCGCTTCCCCTTTGGTCTGGATGACACGATGTTGAATATTTCCAAAAACAATTTGAAATGTGGACTAGTCAGACCACAGAACACTTTTCCACTTTGCATCGGTCTATCCTAGATGATCTCGGGCCCAGAGCATTTCTGGATGGTGTTGATAAATGGCTTTTGCTTTGCACAGTAGAGCTTTAACTTGCACTTACAGATGTAGCGACCAACTGTATTTAGTGACTGTGGTTTTCTGAAGTGTTCATGAACCCATGTGGAGATGTCCTTTAGAGATTGATGTCGCTTTTTGATACAGTGCCGTCTGAGGGATCGAAGGTCACTGTCATTCAATGTTGGTTTCCGGCCATGCCGCTTACGTGGAGTGATTTCTCCAGATTCTCTAAACCTTTTGATGATATTATGGACCGTAGATGTTGAAATCCCTCCGTTGTATTCCGATTATATTTACATCTAACACAATTTCCCAACTCATATGGAAACGGGGTTTGTACATTGGCTTTGCTTTTCACATGCTACCCATTAGCATTATAGCAAGTTTACACGGCGATTTCAACACCTTCAAATTTGGTAATGAAAACTTCAACTTAAATTAAGTTAAAGTTAAGTTAAAGTACTAATAATTGTCACACGCACACAACCTGGTGTGGTGAAATCTGTCTTCTGTATTGACCCATCCCCTTGTTCACCCGCTGGGTAGAGACATTCAGAGTAAAGTAAGAACCCTATCAATTTAGTTTAGTTAGATTTAGTTCCAGGCCTGTTAAAGATCGCACTCATTGTTTTTTTTCCAGTTGATTTGTTTTAAGGCTTCAAAGGCCTACTGAAATGAGATTTTCTTATTTAAACGGGGATAGCAGGTCCATTCTGTGTGTCATACTTGATCATTCCGCGATATTGACATATTTTTGCTGAAAGGATTTAGTAAAGAACATCCACGATAAAGTTCGCAACTTTTGGTCGCTAATAAAAAAGCCTTGCCTTTACCGGAAGTAGCAGACGATGTGCGCGTGATGTCACTGGTTGTGGAGCTCCTCACATCCTCACATTGTTTACAACCATGGCCACCAGCAGCAAGAGCGATTTAGACTGAGAAAGCGACAATTTCCCCATTAATTTGAGCGAAGATGAAAGATTCGTGGATGAGGATAGTGAGAGTTAAGGACTAGGAAAAAAAAAAAAGACAGGGCAGTGGGAGCGGTTGAGGTGTTATTAGACACATTTACTAGGATATTCTGGAAAATCCCTTATCTGCTTATTGCGTTACTAGTGTTTTAATAATAATAATAATAATGGATTAGATTTATATCGCACTTTTCTATTGTTAGATACTCAAAGCGCTCACAGTGAAGTGGGAACCCATCATTCATTCACACCTGGTGGTGGTAAGCTACATCAGTAGCCACAGCTGCCCTGGGTTAGACTGAAGGAAGCGTGGCTGCCAGTTTACGCCTACGGCCCCTCCGACCACCACCAATCATTCATTCATCATTTATTCACCAGTGTGAGCTGAACCGTGGGCAAAGGGTGAAGTGTCCTGCCCAAGGACACAACGGCAGCGATTTTTGGGGATGTCAATAGGTGGGAAGCGAACCCGCAACCCTCAGGTTTCTGGCACGGCCGCTCTATCCACTACGCCATGGGATTATATGGTACCTCAAAGTCGGAGGGGTGTGGCCACTGGTTTGGTGACCGCCAGTGTCTCTAAGGGAAGCCACGTTTCTCGACGAGGCTAAGCGAAGGCAGCCGTTGGGGCCAGACTGAGCTTTTTTTCCCCCTCCTACACGCGTAGAAGCATCCCACGTTCGGAGGAGGCCGGTCGGAGGAGGCAAGAGAGTCCACAGCTGCCTCTTTGACAGGTGCACGAGGAACGACACAAGCTATCCGCTCATGTCTACGGCAAGAGCCGACTTATTACCACAATTTTCTCACCGAAACCTGCCGTTTGACATGTGGTAGGGAACCATGTTCGCTTGACCGCTCTGTTCCATAGTAAAGCGTCACCTTCGGGAATGTAAACAAGGAAACACCGGCTGTGTTTGTGTTGCTAAAGGCAGCTGCAATACACCGCTTCCCACCTACATCTTTCTTCTTTGACGTCTCCATTATTAATGGAACAAATTGCAAAAGATTCAGCAACACAGATGTCCAGAATACTGTGTAAATATGCGATTAAAGCAGACTACTTATAGCTGGGATCGGGCTGGAAAAAAATGTCCGCTACAACCCGTGAGGTCACGCGATGTTTTCAACAGGATACTTCGTGCAAAATGTTAAATTGCAATTTAGTAAACTAAAAAGGTCGTATTGGCATGTGTTGCAATGTTAATATTTCATCAAAGATGTATAAACTATCAGACTGCGTGGTCGGTAGTAGTGGGTTTCAGTAGGCCTTTAATTACCCCCAACCCTGTGCGTCCATGTCCAACTGAGCCCGAACATCCCTCCTAATCTCACACGTCTGACCTCCAATCACTGCCTTGTTTATTCTAACACGCCTTCTAAGTCCCGTTTATTTAGTCTCCCGCTGCTGACAATGTGTCCGTTTGAATGTTTCTGCCTAGACGGGATGAGGGGGGGGGGGGGGGTGCTGATATAGGAGGGCTCCGAACATTCTTTGGGTGAGAAGTGTCCAAGAACAGCAAGCATGTCGCTCCTCGGGGAGATCTCAAAGGTCTCGTGATGATTTCTATAATCCGAGCCATCTGTGGTAATAATGTGCTGTTTTCCTCCTGGAGGGGCAGATCGGGCCCGCTTGGATCCACCTTTGTGCTTCCCGAACTGTTCATTACCGCAATCACACCGAGAGACGTTCTCCTCACCTTGTTTACACTTGCTTCATGATGGTGTTCCTCAGAGGAGAACGCCGTGGTGTGGTACAGTCTGTCGCCTGGACCGGGCTACGAGTTCTTCAGCATCAACCCGTCTAGTGGACTCATCAGCACCGCCTCCTTGCTGGACAGAGAGAAGCAGCAGCAGTTCACTCTCAGAGGTAGGACCACTCTCACGCACCCCCCCCCCAAGTTGTACTGCCCTGGAAGCATTCAGCGGGGGATAAAAGCGCTTTCAGATGTTCTATCAGAATATTAGTCCAGTCGGCAGGGCGGCGAGTAATTAGACCTGATAATGAAACGTAATAACAGGAAAAGACGAATCACCCGAAAGTGCGCCAGAACCAAGTTAGGTTTTCCTCCCGGAGAGATATGAGACGAAAAAAGTCAATGCAAAGATGAAACATGTCGAAAAGTAAAGGAGGTTCAGCTTCTAAAAAGGAGGTTTTATGTCATGTTTTGTGGTCACGTTCTGTTTGGTTTTGTACTCATTGTGCACTCTTGTTTGTTTTTGTCACTATGACAACTCATTAGTTTTCACCTGTCATGTCACGCACCTGATTCACTTGGACTCATGCACCTGTTAATCACCACGGCACTATTTAAGCCTGCAGTTGCCAGGCAGTCAGCCTGGCGACATCACCTTCTACACACCCTTGATACCCGATTGATTACGCCAGGAGTGTCCCAACTTTATCCACTGAGGGCCGAACACTGAAAAATCAAAGCAAGCTGGGGCCATTTTGATATTTTTTATTTTACAAAACAATACAATATATGTATAAAAAATATACATTTCGGCCTCCACTCAGGCTTGATCCCAGGGACTCCAAAGGGTTTTGGTCCAAAAAATATTAAAAATGTGTCATTGTTCAGTATTATTATTTTTATTATTATTCAAGTTTTAAATCTCTAAATCAACATTAGGTCCATCTGTCCATATAATGATTTTAAAGATTTAAGTCATATGTTCTTTGTGTCACAAAAAACCCAATTTATTTATGGAAAAGTCAAGTCAAGTCAGCTTTATTTGTCAATTTCTTTACATGTAAAGACATACAAAGGAATCGAAATTTTGTTTCGCACTCTCCCATGCGTAGACAAAAAGAAAAAGAAAACACAAACAGTAAAGTGCAACATAAATATGTCTACCTACTAAAGTGACAATATATATAGTTTCTGTTGTTTTTTAAATAGGATATGGCTGTAAACAATGTGTGTTTCATCAGTCGTGCAAATACTTATGATATAGCAGCAGATGTGTGCAATTTTGCATAGTCATTTTTTCTGTGGGTCATGGGGTTTGGAGTTCGGTTGATCCAGGGAGGGGGATTTCAAAGTCCTGACAGCCTGATGGACACACAAAATATGAAAAAATATGCAATATTTTCACCCAATATTTTTTTTTTTTGCAATATTTGAGATTATATAATAATCGGAGCCTTAAAAAGGTCAATAACTCATAACACCATTGGTTGTTTTTGGAGCAATGACACTTAAAAACAAATCACACTAAAATCATTGGGGATCCAAAAGGGTCCTACACATTAAAGTGTTAGAAAAAACATTTTTTACTCTTTACTTTTACCACAATAATCTCGAGATCAACTTCAGATCTATCCGTCAATTATACGTTTTATTGTTGTTTATATTTTTTGTTTTTTCATTTTAGGCCCTTCTTTGAGAAAAACAGCTCAGTTTTTTATCCGGCAAACACAAAATATGCAATATTTTCACCCAATATTTTTTTTTGCAATATTTGAGATTATATAATAATGGGAGCCTTAAAAAAGTCAATAACTCATAACACCATTGATTTTAATTCATTATTATTTTTTCAGCAATGACACTTAAAAACAAATCACACTAAAATCATTGGGGATCCAAAAGGGTCCTACACATTAAAGTGTTAGAAAAAACATTTTTTACTGTTTACTTTTACCACAATAATCTCGAGATCAACTTCAGATCTATCCGTCAATTATACGTTTTATTGTTGTTTATGTTTTTTTTTTTTTCATTTTAGGCCCTTCTTTGAGAAAAACAGCTCAGTTTTTTTATCTGGCAAACACAAAATATGCAATATTTTCACCCAATATTTTTTTTTGCAATATTTGAGATTATATAATAATCGGAGCCTTAAAAAGGTCAACAACTCATAACACCATTGATTTTAATTCATTATTATTTTTTCAGCAATGACACTTAAAAACAAATCACACTAAAATAATTGGGGACCCAAAAGGGTCCTACACATTAAAGTTTTAGAACATAAATTTTTTACTGTTTACTTTTAACACAATAATCTCGAGATCAACTTCAGATCTATCCGTCAATTATACGTTTTATTGTTGTTTATGTTTTTTGTTTTTTCATTTTAGGCCCTTCTTTGAGAAAAACAGCTCAGTTTTTTTATCTGGCAAACACAAAATATGCAACATTTTCCCCCAAAAATATCTCAAAGTGGGAAATTTAACATGACGTAATTGGAGCCTTGAATAGGTCAATAATTCATAATTACATTGATTTTGATTCATTATTATTTTTTAACCTTCCTCTTGTGTTAGCTTTCTGTTACCATCTCTTATGTTAACGGGTCGGTTTTGACCCAAGTTTTAAATCAGCTGTAAAATACACTAAAAACAATTATCTATCATCCAATTTGTTTCTCATCTCTTGGTTACCTTGTTAGGCTTCCTTATCCTTGAAAATATTGGTTTTAATATTTTTGGTTTGGGCCATTGGGCCTTTTTTTGTCAGTATACCCCTCGATTTCAATTTTTTAAAATGGTAAAACGAACCTCAAGAGAATCATATACATAAAAAAAGGTTGTTGTGTTACCTAACTATTACTAAGGGGTATTAGAACACATCTCTTAGATAAATGTGTTATGTTTATTTTTTCATTTTAAGAATTTTAACTATAGAAACATCTATGGTGTTACGGGTCAATTTCGACCCATATATATTTACTTCAAGAAAAAGGCTAAAAAGTATTTTTTTCAGCAACAGAAATCCAACATCAAACAAACAACCAATCAAGCAAATAAAACCAAGAGAAATAGATTACTAGTTCCAAAACTAATAAAAAAACAAAATCAGAGTGGCAAAAAGTGACACTTTTAGTGTCCGTCTTTTGTTTGTTTTTGTACAGGATAACAAGGTAAAATGAGAAGCCACTAAAGCTCACATGATTGGGAGAGGAGCTGGCTGTCAGTGTGTTCAGTTTTGGCTCTTATCATTGCTTTGTCATCTTATTTTTATAACCGGGTCGAAACCGACCCTAACAACACCAAGGGCATAATTTCTACCAGAGCATTTTATAATTTAGTGAAAAAAATTTAAATGTTTTATTTTGTTGACAAAGAGGTTCCTGACAAAGTCAAAAAGCTTTGATGCAAAAAAATTAATGTATGTGGTGTTTTTATACATTTAAAAACTATAACGGGTCGGTGCCGACCCTAACACAAAAACGGCCTGTATGGCAGTTTTGTGTTATTAGAGTAAACATTACAACTTTTTCTTGTTACATTTCACCCGTTTGCTCTTTTATATCACTTTTTACGTTTTAACATTTTTTCAATCGTATTTTTAACATGTGCCGTGGGGCCGTTAAAAAATTACCTGCGGTCCGCAAATGGACTCCGGCCGCACTTTGGACACCCCTGGGTTACGCGGCCCATGCCTTAGTGCTCATTCCATTGCTCTGTTGTTTTTGACTTCTTCACGCCACAGTAAGTGTTTCGTTTTTATGTCCACAGTTTAGTAAGTTTTTTTTTTTTAGTTCATGTTTCATGTCCTAAGTTGTTTTAACCTCCGCCTTGGGCGCGCCTTTTGTTTTTCACTTTTTGAGTGATTCATTAAAAGATGTCATTACTTTCACGCCATGTCCGGTCCAGTTGATTTGCACCACAGGAAAACAAACCGCACCAAAGTCCAAGTCTTGACAGTTTTACGGGTCTTGTCTTTCTCATTCCCGTCCTCAGTCCAAGCTCGTGACAGCGGCTCACGGCCTCTGTCGAGCGTGGCCACGGTGCTGTGCTCCGTGCTGGACGACAACGACAACCCTCCGGACTTCGCGCAGTCCTCCTTCCGGATCGGCGTGCCGGAAAACCTGCCCCCCGGGGTCCTTCACACGGCCCAGGCCTACGACCCGGACCGAGGCGAGAACGGCACCGTGCAGTACTCCATACAAGGTGAGACGACGGGGAGGATTCTTGTGCATCGGAATTGACGGGGGACTATGGAAAAAGTAGTTGGATGTTAAGCGACGTAGAAACAAAGTATTTTGTAATTGTGATAAGGAGAACGTGAGGTTAATCGGAGAAACACTGTTACTTCCTAAACTTATACAGTATATAATAAGTAGCTTTGACGTCAATGTTTGCAGTGCAGGAGAACGTGTGAAGGAAAACACACTCGGGCTCTTTTTGACCACATGCTCCTCCTGAGAACCAACGTCCTCTGCAGTGGACATTTCTGTTTTTGCATAACAGGGCCAGACTTAAAGTGGGCGAGACTTAGACCTAAGAGTGGGCGAGACTTAGCTTTATGTTGGGCGCGACTTACACTTAGGAGTGGGCGAGACTTACACTTAAGTTGGGCGCGACTTAGACTTAAGGGTGGGCGAGACTTAGGCTTAAGTTGGGCGCAACTTAAACTTAAAGTGGGAACGACTTAAACTTGAGTTGGGCGTGACTTAGACTTAAGTTGGGCGCAACTTAAACTTAAAGTGGGAACGACTTAAACTTGAGTTGGGCTTGACTTAGACTTAAGAGTGGGTGAGACTTAGACTTAAGTTGGGTGCAACTTAAACTTGAGTTGGGCGCGACTTAAACTTAAGAGTAAATGAGACTTAGACTTAAGTTGGGTGAGACTTAGACTTAAGTTGGGCGCAACTTAAACTTAAAGTGGGCACGACTTAAACTTGAGTTGGGCGCGACTTAAACTTGAGAGTGGGTGAGACTTAGACTTAAGTTGGGCGTGACTTAGAATTAAAGTGTGCATGACTTAAACTCAAAGTGGCCGTGACTTAGACTTAAAGTGGATGCAACTTAAACTTAAAGTGGGCACGACTTTAACTTGAGTTGGGCGCAACTTAAACTTGAGTTGGGCGCGACTTGGACTTAAAGTGGGCGAGACTTAGACTTAAGTTGGGCGCAACTTAAACTCAAAGTTAGCATGACTTAAACTTGAGTTGGGCGGGACTTAAACTTGAGTTGGGCGCGACTTAGACTTCAGAGTGGGCGAGACTTAAACGTAAGATGGGCGCAACTTAGACTTAAAGCGGGCACGACTTAAACTTGAGTTGGGCGCGACTTAAACTTGAGTTGGTCGCGACTTAGACTTAAGAGTGGTCGAGACTCAGACTTAAGTTGGGCGTAACTTAAACTTAAAGTGGCCACAATTTAAACTTGGGTTGGGCGCGACTTAGACTTAAGAGTGAGTGAGACTTAGACTTAAGTTGGGTGCAACTTAGACTTAAAGTGGGCACGACTTAAACTTAAAGTGGGCGCGACTTAGACTTGAAGTGGATGTAACTTAAACTCAAAGTGTTTGTGACTTACACCTAAAGTGTGTGCGACTTAGACTTAAAGTGGGCACGACTTAAGCTTGAGTTGGGCACGACTTAGACTTAAGAGTGGGCGAGACTTAAACTTAAGTTGGGCGCAACTTGAACTTGAAGTGGGCACGACTTAAACTTGAGTTGGGCGCAACTTAAACTTGAGTTGGGCGTGACTTGGACTTAAGAGTGGGCGAGACTTAAACTTAAGTTGGGCGCAACTTAGACCTAAAGTGGGCACAACTTAAACTTAAAGTGGGCGCGACTTAGACTTGAAGTGGATGTAACTTAAACTCAAAGTGTTTGTGACTTACACCTAAAGTGTGTGCGACTTAGACTTAAAGTGGGTACGACTTAAGCTTGAGTGGGGCACGACTTAGACTTAAGAGTGGGCGAGACTTAAACTTAAGTTGGCCGCAACTTGAACTTGAAGTGGGCACGACTTAAACTTGAGTTGGGCGCGATTTAGACTTAAGAGTGGGCGAGACCTAGACTTAAGTTGGGCGCAACTTAAACTTAAAGTGTGCATGACTTAAACTTGAGTTGGGCGTGACTTAAACTTGAAAGTGGGTGAAACTTAGACTTAAGTTGGGTGCAACTTAGACTTAAAGTGGGCATGACTAACTTAAAGTGGGTGGGACTTAGACTTAAAGTGGATGTGACTTAAACTTAAAATGGGCGTGACTTTGACTTAAAGTGGGCACGACTTAAGCTTGAGTTGGGCGCGATTTAGACTAAAGAGTGGGCGAGACTTAGACTTAAGTTGGGCGCAACTTAAACTTAAAGTGGGCACGACTTAAACTTGAGTTGGGCGCGACTTAAACTTGAGAGTGGGCACAACTTAAACTTAAAGTGGGCGCGACTTAGACTTGAAGCGGATGTAACTTAAACTCAAAGTGTTTGTGACTTACACCTAAAGTGTGTGCGACTTAGACTTAAAGTGGGCACGACTTAAGCTATAGTTGGGCACGACTTAGACTTAAGAGTGGGCGAGACTTAAACTTAAGTTGGGCGCAACTTGAACTTGAAGTGGGCACGACTTAAACTTGAGTTGGGCGCGATTTAGACTTAAGAGTGGGCGAGACCTAGACTTAAGTTGGGCGCAACTTAAACTTAAAGTGGGCATGACTTAAACTTGAGTTGGGCGTGACTTAAACTTGAAAGTGGGTGAAACTTAGACTTAAGTTGGGTGCAACTTAGACTTAAAGTGGGCAGGACAAAATTTAAGTGGGTGTGACTTAGACTTAAAGTGGATGTGACTTAAACTTAAAATGGGCGTGACTTTGACTTAAAGTGGGCACGACTTAAGCTTGAGTTGGGCACGACTTAGACTTAAGAGTGGGCGAGACTTAAACTTAAGTTGGGCGCAACTTGAACTTGAAGTGGGCATGACTTAAACTTGAGTTGGGTGCGATTTAGACTAAAGAGTGGGCGAGACTCAGACTTAAGTTGGGCGCAACTTAAACTTAAAGTGGCCACAATTTAAACTTGAGTTGGGCGCGACTTAGACTTAAGAGTGGGTGAGACTTAGACTTAAGTTGGGTGCAACTTAGACTTAAAGTGGGCATGACTTAAACTTAAAGTGGGCGCGACTTAGACTTGAAGTGGATGTAACTTAAACTCAAAGTGGGTGTGACTTAGACCTAAAATGTGTGTGACTTAGACTTAAAGTGGGCACGACTTAAGCTTGAGTTGGGCACGACTTAGACTTAAGAGTTGGAGAGATTTAAACTTAAGTTGAGCGCAAGTTGAACTTGAAGTGGGCATGACTTAAACTTGAGTTGGGCGCAATTTAGACTTAAGAGTGGGCGTGACTTAGACTTAAGTTGGGCGCAACTTAAACTTAAAGTGGGCATGACTTAAATTTGAGTTGGGCATGACTTAAACTTGAGACTGGGTGAGACTTAGACTTAAGTTGCGTGCAACTTAGACTTAAAGTGGGTGTGACTTAGACATAAAGTGGATGTAACTTAAACTTAAAGTGGGCGTGACTTTGACTTAAAGTGGGCACGGCTTAAGCTTGTGTTGGGCACGACTTAGACTTAAGAGTGGGCGAGACTTAAACTTAAGTTGGGCGCAACTTGAACTTGAAGTGGGCACGACTTAAACTTGAGTTGGGCGCGATTTAGACTTAAGAGTGGGTGAGACTTATACTTAAGTTGGGCGCAACTTAAACTTAAAGTGGGCATGACTTAAACTTGAGTTGGGCGTGACTTAAACTTGAGACTGGGTGAGACTTAGACTTAAGTTGCGTGCAACTTAGACTTAAAGTAGGCATGACTAACTTAAAGCGGGTGTGACTTAGACTTAAAGTGGATGTGACTTAAACTTAAAATGGGCGTGACTTTGACTTAAAGTGGGCACGACTTAAGCTTGAGTTGGGCACGACTTAGACTTAAGAGTGGGCGAGACTTAAACTTAAGTTGGGCGCAACTTGAACTTGAAGTGGGCACGACTTAAACTTGAGTTGGGCGCGATTTAGACTTAAGAGTGGGCGGGACTTAGACTTAAGTTGGGCGCAACTTAAACTTAAAGTGGGCATGACTTAAATTTGAGTTGGGTGGGACTTAAATTTGAGAGTGGGTGAGACTTAGACTTAAAAATGCATTTTTAAACAATATGATTTGCTTGGGCGGCTAGGAGACACCGAGAGTATCAAGCAGTATAAAATGGATTAGAAAGGACAGATTAAAAAAAAATTTAAAATACAAAAATAAATTTCAAGTTAAAATATTTTAACTTGGGACATCCCGCGGGCCGGATTTTGGACGTTGGCGGGCCAGATCTTGCCCATGGGAACCCCTGATTTACCATGAATTGATTAACATGGACCTCGACTTAAACAAGTTGAAAAACTTATTGGGGTGTTACCATTTAGTGGTCAATTGTACAGAATATGTCCTGAACTGTGCAATCTACTAATAAAAGTTTCAATCAATCAATCAAAGACCACTCTTCATACTTGACACACTGCCTCTTTGTGGAGTTATTAAAAACTACAGGGACCATCATGGTTAATTGAAAAGAGACATTAATTATTGTGTATTTGTAGGCGAGGACTACAGAGGCGTCTTCACTATCGACAGTCACACAGGCGTGGTCAGGTCCATGCAGGTCCTGGACCATGAGAACAAACCGAACTACACGCTGACCATACAGGCCCGCGACTGCGGCCCGAGCCCTCTCAGTTCCACCACACAGCTCCAGCTGCTTCTTCTGGACCAGAACGACAACACCCCAACCTTCACCCGCAAGAGCTACCAGGCCTCTCTCAGCGAGGGTCTCCCGGCCGGAGTGGAGGTCCTGAGCGTCACCGCCCTGGACCCCGACGAGGGGTCAAACGGCGCCGTGGCGTACTCGCTGACAGAGGACAGCAGCCGGGGCGCCTTCTCCGTCGACGCTTACACGGGTGAGATCCGGACCACGCGGACGCTGGACCGTGAGAGCGGGGCCCGGTTCAGCCTGAGGGTGATGGCTACAGACGGCTGCAGTCAAGGACCGCTCAGCTCCTTTGCATCCGTCGACATCCAAGTGGAGGACGTCAACGACAACGTGCCCGTCTGTGAGCACAATCCCATCGACGCTTTCATCTCCACGAGGACGTTTCCGAACCAGGTCGTCGCCACGGTGACGGCGACCGACGCGGACCAGGGTCCGAACGGAACGGTCGTATTCTCCCTGTCGGACAACGAGAATCTCTTCGACGTTAACAGCGAGTCGGGAGAGATTTCACTCCGACGGCGAGTGAGGGCAGGTTTCTCCGTCAAGAAGCTTCAGGTGCACGTTTCAGACCGGGGACTTCCGGCTTTGACCTCCAGCTGCTTGGTGTTTGTCCGCCTCGAAGGAGAACCTCAGGGTCTGCAGTTCTCGCACAAGGTTTACAACGCCACCATCCAGGAGAACAGCAGGGCAGGTAAGTGGAACCAATTTTTCATGTGTGAGCAAAGGCCAAAACTCCTTGAGCATTCAGTGGCGCACATGTGAGCGACGGCAGACATGCACACTGTTATGCACTTATCTTTTTAGATTTGCCGTGTGCAGAGGACGCTTGAGCAGTGTGCAATTGAACAGGCGTGTACCTTAGAGGGAATGTTGGGTGAGACCACTGGAGTTCTGCCAGGGATGTTTTGTGGTTTTAGCAGAATACGCAAAAACTGCTGTAAGGATTTGGGCCTGGGCACGGAAAGATCTGATGCAAGTGTGTCCTAAGTGTGGGCCCCAGCTAATTTTTTTAACAGCACACAGAACATTATAAAAATACGATTACAAAAAAAAAAACATAACAAAGGTGAAATGTTGACACTGATAAAGCTGCGAGGCAGGCTGTTTGTTTTTCTCTTTCAAACTGTCATTGCTCAAAAATGTTTTTAATTTAAATCCATTGTGTTATCATTGACTTATTATAGGCAACATTGAATTAAATATTCCACTTTTAAATAGTTATTGGAAGTCAAATATTGCATATTGTGCGTGTTTGCCATATTAAAACAAATGTTATCTCTGACAAAATGGGCATAAAACAAAGTTGATCTACAGATTCAAGCATTGAAAGTA
>NC_084611.1:81651615-81751615 GCF_033978795.1 Nerophis ophidion
TATCTGCCTCGTCTCGCGGCGTGTACGGTACACACAATTGTTTCCATGAGAGGGATTGCCAGCCCCGCTTGGTCGCGCTCCAACAGCGAGATGCTCATGTTGTTTTTATTTATTGAACTTCCCCGAAACGGTTTCGCAGATTGTTCCAAGGGTCATTTTCTCGATGTGTTAGGTGAGATGCGAGTGCGGAAGGACAACGCTCTGGACTTTGAGGCGGGCCCCGGCGTGGCGCTGGTGGTCCTGGCGGACAACGGGCTGCAGACGGCTCACTGCAAGGTGGTCTTGGGTCTACAGGACGCCAATGACAACGCCCCGCTCTTTGAACACGGCGCTTACAGGACCGCTGTGTGGGAGGGGCAAGTGCGCAACACCTACATCATGCAGGTAGGTTAGCATGTTAGCGTTACTAACGTTGAGTAGAATTTTCTGTCAGGCTTTCCCTGACAGTTTGTTTGTGTTTTAGTTTTTTCCTCTGCATTTGTCTTTGTTTCCTTTGTGTGTGTAGTGTTTCCTGTCAGCGCTCTTATTTTGTTGGTTTCCTGTCTTTCTCCCTGAGTGCTGTGTTCCCCATCAGCTGCGGCTGATTGGCACCTGGCCACACCTGGGGTCAATCAGCCCGCTCCTATTAAGACCTGTCTTCCCATCCAGTCACTGCTGGATTATTGTCGCTCTTGTGTCGTGTCGATGTCATCATTACAGCTATTTGTCCTTGTCGTCATAGCGGTAAGCTGTTCCTGTTAGCTATTTGTAGTTTGTTTTCTCTTAGCTCTTTTGTTTCGTGTTTTCTTGTTAGCCATTAGCTGTTTCCAGTGTTTCTGTTTCCTGCTAGATACCTGTTAGCTTCCACGCTAGGCCTTTTGTTTGTTATCCGCCCACGTGCGCGCTTTTTGTCTGTACCCTTTGTTTGGTTTTGTTCTAGTATTTAATATTAAATGATGTTTTCTCACTCCATGCCTGCCTCCATCTCTTCATCTTGGGGTTCGTCACAAACAATCTCTGACATTTTCAAAGAGGAACTGCACTTTTTTGGACATTAGTTTATAATTCACAATCCTTTATAAACAAATTGTGTCTATAAAAGCCTGAAAGGGAAATTTGTTTCTACCGTTCAGGCTTTTATTGACAAACTTTGTTTATAAAGTTATTACCAGTATACCAAATATGCATCTTCACTGTATTCACAATCCAAACACATCCATCCATCTTCTTCCGCTTATCCGAGGTTGGGTCACGGGGGCAACAGCCTAAGCAGGGAAGCCCAGACTCTCCTCTCCCCAGCCACTTCGTCCAGTTCTTCCCTGGGAATCCCGAGGCGTACCCAGGCCAGCCAGGAGACATAGTCTTCCCAACGTGTCTTGGGTCTTCCCCGTGGCCTCGTACAGGTCAGACGTGCCCTAAACACCTCCCGAGGGAGGCGTTCGGGTGGCATCCTGACTAGATGCCCGAACCACCTCATCTGGCTCCTCTCGATGTGGAGAAGCAGCGGCTTTACTTTGAGCTCCTTCCGGATGGAAGAGCTTCCCACCCTATCTCTAAAGGAGAGACCCGCAACCCCGCGTGGGAAACTCATTTCGAACGCTTGCACTCGTGATCTCGACCTTTCGGTCAAAACCCAAAGCTCATGACCATAGGTGAGGATGGGAACGTAGATCGACCGGTAAATTGAGAGCTTTGCCTTCCGGCTCAGCTCCTTCACCACAACGGATCGATACAGCCTACGCATTGCTGAAGACGTCGCACCGATCCGCCTGTCGATCTCATGATCCACTCTTCCCTCACTCGTGAACAAGACTCCTAGGTACTTGAACTCTTCCACTTGGGGCAGAGTCTCCTCTCCAACCAGGAGAAGGCACTTCACCCTTTTCCGGGGGAGAACCACGGACTCGGACTTGGAGGTGCTGATTCTCATCCCAGTCGCTTCACACTCGGCTGCGAACCGATTCAATGAGAGCTGAAGATCCTGTCCGGATGAAGCCATGATGAAGCCACATCATCTGCAAAAAGAGACCTAATCCTACGGCCACCAAACCAGATCCCCACAACGCCCTGACTGCGTCTAGAAATTCTGTCCATAAAAGTTATGAACAGAATCGGTGACAAAGGACAGCCTTGGCAAAGTCCAACCCATTGTGGAAACGTGTCCGACTTACTGCCGGCGATGCAGACCAAGCTCTGACACTGATCATACAGGGAGCAGACCGCCACATTCAGACAGTCCGATACCCCATACTCTCTGAGCACTCCCCACAGGACTTCCCGAGGGACACGGTCAAATGCCTTCTCCAAGTCCACAAAGCACATGTAGACTGGTTGGGCAAACTCCCATGCACCCTCAAGAACCCTGCCGAGAGTATAGAGCTGGTCCACAGATCCACGACCAGGACGAAAACCACATTGTTCCTCTTGATTCTGAGGTTCGACTATCCGTCGTAGCCTCCTCTCCAGTACACCTGAATAAACCTTACCGGGAACAAACATTCTTGTTTAAAAAGTGTTTAAGTTCCATTGCCTCACGTTGCAATGCCACGACTAAAATTAACTTCTTCTCTTATCTCCGTGCAGGTGTTTGCTTCCGACGCCGACAGCGGGTTGAACGGACAGGTGGACTTCTCAATCAGGTCTGGGAACCATAACAGCGCTTTCATCCTGGACTCCGTTCGTGGGATACTGGCTACCAACGCGCCACTGGACCGCGAGATCACGCCTTCGTACGAGTACGTTCACTGAAACTCTGCACTTGTTCGACATATCAGACAGGACGCAAATGCTAGCAACACTAGCATAGCTACTTGTGCTAACGTGCTAACATTATACTCACATTTTAAAGGCCTACTGAAATGAGATTTTCTTACTTAAACGGGGATAGCAGGTCCATTCTATGTGTCATACTTGATCATTTCGCGATATTGCCATATTTTTGCTGAAAGGATTTAGTAGAGAACATCGACGATAAAGTTCGCAACTTTTGGTCGCTAATATAAAAGCCTCGCCTGTACCGGAAGTAGCAGACGATGTGCGTGTGACGTCACGGGTTGTAGGGCTCCTCACATCCTCACATTGTTTACAATCATAGCCACCAGCAGCTACAGCGATTCGGACCGAGAAAGCGACGATTTCCCCATTAATTTGAGCGAGGATGAAAGATTTGTGGATGAGGATAGTGAGAGTGAAGGACAAGAAAAAAAAATAAGGCGAGGGCAGTGGGAGCGATTCAGATGATATTAGAAACATTTACTAGGATAATTCTGGAAAATCCCTTATCTGCTTATTGTGTTACTAGTGTTTTAGTGAGATTATACGGTACCTAAAAGTCGGAGGGGTGTGGCCACGGGTGTGGTGACCGCCAGTGTCCCCGGTGGGAGGAGGTAAGAGAGTCCGCAGCTGCAGGAGGACGCAAGCTCCGCTCATGTCTACGGTAAGAGACGACTTATTACCACAAATTTTTCACCGAAACCTGCCGGTTGACATGTAGTCGGGATCCATGTTCGCTTGACTGCTCTGTTCCATAGTAAAGCTTCACCTTCGGGTATGTAAACAAGGAAACACTGGCTGTGTTTGTGTGGCTAAAGGCAGCGGCAATACACCGCTTCCCACCTCCATCTTTCTTCTTTGACGTCTCCATTATTAATTGAACAAATTGCAAAAGATTCAGCAACACAGATGTCCAGAATACTGTGTAAATATGCGATTAAAGCAGACGACTTTTAGTTGTGAACGGTGCTGGAAGAACATGTCCGCTACAACCAGTGACGTCACGCGCACGCGTCATCATTCTGCGACGTTTTCAACAGGATACTTCGCGGGAAATTTAAAATTGCAATTTAGTAAACTAAACCGGCCGTATTGGCATGTGTTGCAATGTTAATATTTCATCATTGATAAATAAACTATCAGACTGTGTGGTCGGTAGTAGTGGGTTTCAGTAGGCCTTTAACAGCAACATCTTGCTATGTTAGTATATCTGCTAAAGGAAAACATTGATCAAACTTAAGGGTTGGTAGCCCACCAGGCGTCATTTAAAGATGTGTAGCGAAGCCTGTTTTTTTTCCAATAGTAATACTGATTGTCCTCACATTGCAGGCTAGTCATTCAGGCCACAGACAGAGGGAATCCTCCACTCAGCAGTAGCGCCACCATCAGGGTCCAAGTGGCGGACATCAATGATAACAGCCCTACTATCCCCCCAATAGAAGCTGTTCTCATACCCGAGAGTAAGATGGGAGCAAGAAACTAAAGCGCCTCATGTTATGGATCCTCACACCTTGCCGTGCTTTAGATCTTCCCCCAGGGCACGTGGTCGCCCAGGTGACGGCCAACGACGTGGACCTGAATCCCGCCATCACCTTCAGCTTCTCCCGCAACGCCAGCAACCACGGCCCCTTCGCTATGGACCGATACACCGGCTTCGTCACGCTGACTCGGGCCCTGGACCTGGAGGAGGAGGACAAGGAGTACGACCTGACCGTCTGGGTGTCGGACTCCCTCCACCAGAGCTCCGCAGAGGTCAGGGTTCAAGTGCTGGACGTCAACGACAACGCGCCTATCTTCACCCAGGTGTCATACCAGGTAAAATACTGCATTTCACTAGTCTACAGGCATGAACATGTTTTAGTTAACTTATTAGGAATCTGAACAGACAAAAAATGGAAGAACTACGTCAAACACAAATAATGCACCGGAAACAATGAAATCAACTTTTTTGTAACTCTTAGCTTGAATAATTATTGGATTTTTGTTTTTGTTTTTTGACATTGACTGGCATACCAGTGTCAAAATAAGCTAACCCGTAATGACTGATTGGCATAGTAATGCCGGGTTTGTCCCTCCGTGGATGCGTCGACAAGAACACAGCAATAGTAAGTTTAAATGATTTATTAAACTTAACAGAAGCAGGCTACGGACACAAATACTGGAGCTAACAGACAAAATAAACCAAGGCCGCTAGCATAAAAGCTAGGAATAGAAAACATAAAAACTAAGACTGGCACAAAGGCACACAAAAAAGGAAAAACAATTCATCAGTGTGAGAGCTGGAATAAAACAAAGGTTTAGCGTGAAAAGCTAGCGAGAATATACTTACATGAAGTCAGTCAATACTGTTGCTAGAAGGCAAATTTATGGACCCAGACTGAACAAAGAAAAGAGGAAAGCTTATATAAGGAGAAATCAAAGAGAACCAGGTGTGTGTAGAAAACGAGGAGCAGGTGAAATCAATGTGTAACCATGGTAACGGACTAAACAGGAAGTAAGTGGGTCAAAAGAGAATGAAACAAAGATGGAAAAATAAACATGTGAAGATCTGAGTCACGGATCGCAACATAACCAACCATACAAATAGTAAAACGTGCTTCAAGCCATATAGTAAAAGCAAAGAAGTACCGTATTTTCCGGATTATAAATCGCACCGGCTGAAAATGCATAATAAAGAAGGAAAAAATCATATATACGTCGCACTTTTGGGGGAAATTTATTTGATAAAATCCAACATCAAGAATAGACATTTGAAAGGCAATTTAAAATAAAGAATAGTGAACAACAGGCTGAATAAGTATACGTCATACGAGGCATAAATAACCAACTGAGAAGGTGTCTGGTATGTTAACGTAACATATTATGGTAAGAGTTATTCAAATAACTATAACATATAGAACATGCTATACGTTTACCAAACAATCTGTCACTCCTAATCGATAAATCCCATGAAATCTTCTTCCTCGATGTCGCTTCCAAACAACTCTGCCAACTCCAAAGGTATGCTTGGTGTTTTCTGCTGCATATTTCACTACGTCCAGCTTGTAATCTGCAGTACATGATTTCCTTTTTCGGTGCCTTTTTTGTTCAGCCCTTCTCAGTTTTTATAAGTCAACGCCAACGTTTAAACGATCAATTTAAATAGCTACGGCAGTAGCATATAGCAGTTAGAATTCCATGACCCACAATGCACTTCTGCCATGACCCTCCCCTGCCGAATTCTTATTGGTTGACGTGTGTGTGACGATTGCTGACATTTTCTTCGTCTCTTCTGCAAATGAGATAAATAATAATAAATAATATTTTACGGTAATATGTCAATAATTTCACACAAGTCGCTCCGGAGTATATGTCGCACACCTGGGGAAAACTATGAAAAAAACTGCGACTTATAATCCGAAAAATACGGTAATAAAAAAAATGAAAATGGCAAAAGCTAGCATCTAAAGCTGGGACTTAATATAATTAAAATAATTATGTTTAAAGTTATTGACGCAAAGTCTTTAATAATGTGCCGTTTTGTTTATTCAGTTAATTGTTTGGTTCACAGCAAAGTTGAGTTTTTAAATGACCCCGAATTAAAAAAAAAAAACTTAATTTGCCCGACGTTCCAGATTGCCAAGCACCGAATAAAATAACTTGCCGAAGCTAACTAACTTGAGTCAAATCATCATCACACTTTGACGCTTTAAAAATGTTACCGAATGACAAAAAGTCACTCAATATCGTTCCCTCTTTGTTTAAGGTGGAGTTGTCCGAACTTGTTCCAGAGGGCACGTTTGTCGTGAACGTGTCCGCCACCGACAGGGACTGCGGATTCAACGGCAAAGTTGCCTACAGGCTGCTCTCGTCTTCTTTACAAGGCTTCTACATCCACGCAGACACCGGTAAGAACAACGCCTTTGAGGGCCCTGTGCCTGTGTCTCTTCCCAAAATGTGACACAAATTTAGAAAGTTAAGATTGTGTAAAACGGGGGTGTCAAACCAATATTAGAGGGGGGGCCACTTGGAATAAAATCTACTCCCAAGTGGGCTGGACTGGTAAAATCATGGCGCAATAACTTAAAAATAAAGACAACTTCAGATTGTTTTCTTAGTTAAATATAGAACAAGCACATTCTGAAAATCATAATGTTTTTGGGTTAATAGTATTCTACCTTTATTTGTTGTTATTTTAACTTTCCGAATAACGTGATAATGTTCATCAGTCAACTCATTGGTGTTAATTTTCAATCTATCCATCCATCCATCATCTTCCGCTTATCCGAGGTCGGGTCGCGGGGGCAACAGCCTAAGCAGGGAAACCCAGACTTCCCTCTCCCCAGCCACTTCGTCTAGCTCTTCCCGGGGGATCCCGAGGCGTTCCCAGGCCAGCCGGGAGACATAGTCTTCCCAACGTGTCCTGGGTCTTCCCCGTGGCCTCCTACCGGTTGGACGTGCCCTAAACACCTCCCTAGGGAGGCGTTCGGGTGGCATCCTGACCAGATGCCCGAACCACCTCATCTGGCTCCTCTCGATGTGGAGGAGCAGCGGCTTTACTTTGAGTTCCTTCCGGATGGCAGAGCTTCTCACCCTATCTCTAAGGGAGAGCCCCGCCACACGGCGGAGGAAACTCATTTCGGCCTCTTGTACCCGTGATCTTATCCTTTCGGTCATGACCCAAAGCTCATGACCATAGGTGAGGATGGGAACGTAGATCGACCGGTAAATTGAGAGCTTTGCCTTCCGGCTCAGCTCCTTCTTCACCACAACGGATCGGTACAACGCCGCATTACTGAAGACGCCGCACCGATCCGCCTGTCGATCTCACGATCCACTCTTCCCTCACTCATGAACAAGACTCCTAGGTACTTGAACTCCTCCACTTGGGGCAGGGTCTCCTCCCCAACCCGGAGATGGCATTCCACCCTTTTCCGGGCGAGAACCATGGACTCGGACTTGGAGGTGCTGATTCTCATTCCGGTCGCTTCACACCCGGCTGCGAACCGATCCAGCGAGAGCTGAAGATCCCGGTCAGATGAAGCCATCAGGACCACATCGTCTGCAAAAAGCAGAGACCTAATCCTGCGGTTACCAATCTATCAAGATAAAAAAATAATCTCAAAATCAAATTACAGGATGTTATTTATGTAGTTTGATCATTTTGCTTGACTGGTGCACTAACATGATGTGGTTTATTTTATTTATTACATATGTAGCCTGGGCAATTATTTTGACTCGGGGGGCCACATTTAGTAAAAAAAAAAAATCGTCTGGGGGCCGGAATATCTATTTTTAGGATCACTAATACAAAACCTCACAATAATGTCTGATTGAATGCTAAAAACGTTATGACAGACCGCCTTAATAAAACGTAATGGATTTCTACATTTTTCTATGAACGATAAAACACTGAATATTGACGAAATATGAATGTCACACCCGCTTTCGGTCGACATATTTTACAATCAAGTGAAACGCAACAAAAAAGTGAAATATGAACGCGAAGGGTACAAAATAAACCCAGCTACAATCTGATATATCTGATATTTGCTGAATTCCCCCCCAGGGATCAATAAAGTGGGGCGGCATGGTGTAGTGGGTAGAGCGGCCGTGCCAGAAACCTGAGGGTTGCAGGTTCGCTTCCCACCTATTTACATCCAAATCGCTGCCGTTGTGTCCTTGGGCAGGACACTTCATACTTGCCCCCGGTGCCGCTCACACTGGTGAATGAATGATGAATGAATGATTGGTGGTGGTCGGAGGGGCCGTAGGCGCAAACTGGCAGCCACGCTTCCGTCAGTCTACCCCAGGGCAGCTGTGGCTACAGATGTAGCTTACCACCACCAGGTGTGAATGAATGATGGGTTCCCACTTCTCTGTGAGCGCTTTGAGTATATAACAATAGAAAAGCGCGATATAAATCTAATCCATTATTATTATTATTATTATTATTATAAAGTACTTTCTATTCTATTCTATAGATCACTAGGCTTTAAAACTTTGTTGTGAAAATCTCCTTCCGCGTCCGTGGAAACGCTTCCCACCCACACTGCTTGGTACCTCGTCTGAGCTGCTGTGACGTAGATGACCATAGTAACTACCGTATTTTCCGCACTATAAGGCGCACCTTAAAACCTCAAATTTTCTCAAAAGCTGACACTGCGCCCTATAATCCGGGGCGCCTTATACATGGACCAATATTGAGCCACAATAAGCGGTAGAAATGGATGGATGGATGGATGGATGGAGGTCTCACAACTACGGTAAGCAGCCGCCAACTTCATTTTCCCCCGTAGAAAAAGAAGTGCGCTTCTTCTTCTATGCTTCTTCTTGTTCTACAGCCGCCGGCCTTATTTTCCCCCGTAGAAGAAGAAGCGTGCAGTGCATGCTGGGATATATGACGGCAGGAGGCGTGCCGTTTCTGTGCGTAAAGACCCCAAAATGGCTCCTATTAAGAGACACGCTTACGACGCAGTTTAAACTCAAGGCGATCAATCACACAGTAGAAGACGGGAATAGAGCAGCAGCGAGAGAATTTAACATTAGCATCAGCGACACTGACTTCTTTAATGACGACTTTGACGAGACGGAGCCGGGCATGTTGGATGCCGTATTCGCCAAACTGTTTGATTCGAACACTGAAGAAAAATTTGAGGGATTTGTGGATGAGGAATAACTTAATAAAGTGAGCTTTACATGTTTATTTTGTGTGTTGTGTTGTGTGACGTTATCGTTTGAGCAATGTTGAGTTATTGGAATATTATTGCTTTGCACTATTTCGAGTGTTACTATATTGTGATTGCACTAACGTTTGATTTACCGTAACAGTATCGAGACTGTTTTTTACGTGTTTATTGAATCGGAGGAAATAATAAAACAGCTGTTTATTCGTTTTGGGAGTGAACAGAGTTGTCAGAACGCTGGTTTGTACTCTAATAAGGAAGTTTGACTGACTTATCTGATGGTTTTGTTGACATTCCCTTTAGGGCAGCTCCATCTAAAGCAGGGGTCGGGAACATTTTTGGCTGAGAGAGCCATGAAAGCCAAATATTTAAAAATGTATTTCCGTGAGAGCCATATCATATTTTTTTAATAATGATCACAACAAAATGCCTGCATTTTTAAGTAAGACCAACATTTTTAGAGTATAATAAGTCTGTTATTATTTTTAATAAAATTGTTATTCTGAAGCTAACCAATAATGAATAAATTATTTTTACCATTAGTGTGACTTCTTGAACAGGTGCGGTAGAAAATGAATAGATGGATTAAAATGCATGAGAATGCTTTATATTTTGAACGTTATGTTTAACGCTGTGGCCCTGCGATGAGGTGGCGACTTGTCCAGGGTGTACTCCGCCTTCCGCCCGATTGTAGCTGAGATAGGCACCAGCGCCCCCCGCCACCCCAAAGGGAATAAGCGGTAGAAAATGGATGGATGGGTGGATGTTTAACACTGTGATTACCAGCGGAATTATTCATTGCTTATCGTGTTAAGTAATGTCAGCTAAGATTTATCTGAGAGCCAGATGCAGTCATCAAAAGAGCCACAACTGGCTCGAGACCCATAGGTTCCCTACCCCTGATCTAAACGATGCATAATGTAACCCCAGCCTCTAGTGCAGGGGTGGGCATTACGTCGATCGCGATCGACTGGTCGATCTCGGAGGGTGTGTCAGTCGATCTCAAGCCAGGCATTAAAAAATATACATAAAAATGAGCAATCATCAATCATACCAAGACTTCACTTTCGTCAGTTGTTTGACATTCTCGGCACCCGAGGATCTTGTGAGATGACGCTGGCTGCTGCGAGCTCATATTTAAGAAAAAAATCCCTAACAGGGCGGACGCAGAGAAACATATTTTATTTCTAGAGACTCCGTACCTACTGTCAAAACTCTAAAGACCGACTGCACAGTTCCTGTCTTCATCATAAAAGACCTGTTTCATCCTGCCTGTGCTAACAAAATAAGAGTCTCAGAAAGCTAGCGTGCACAAGCTAGCAAGCTACGGAGTTTGATGCCAATGTATTTCTCCCCCACCCTCAGCGACCGCTTTCTCACTTGCTTGCCCACCCGCACACTCACTGACGTCACTCACCTGCTGCCAGACATTAAAGGGCCACACACATATGCTACTCTCATAACAAAGTGTTTAAAAACGAGTATGCAAGTTGGACAAATGAGATGCCAAATCCAACCACTTTCATGTGGTATTGGACAGAAAGGAGGACTTTTTTTTCCCTCCATTTGAAAATGCGGACGTTATCAGCACCACTGTCTAATTCCAATCAATGCAAGTCATCAGAATCAAATACAGCAACTTATATTCTTGTCTTCATGAAAGAAAGGAATCTATGTGTGTTAAACATGCTTGTATTATCATTAAACACCATTAAGTTGTTAACAAAAATGTCTCTTTCATAAATAAATAAATATAAATTATAAATAGGAATGACCTCGACTTGGTCAACTGAAAAGTAGCTCACCTGCAGAAAAAGTGTGAGCGCCCCTGCTCTAGTGTATAGCATCTATGCTATGCGCCTTATAATGCGGTGCGCCTTATATATGAACAAAGTTTTAAAATAGGCCTGTCACGTTTGGAACTCATCGTGATGCGCGTTGAGTCACCCCAAGATGCAAATGGATCAGGACAGGCAGGAATTTCAGGTAGGAGTTTGGTTTAATATACAAAAACAAAAGAACACTGGTGCAAAAACGGCAAAAGAAAGCGCGTGCCTTCGCACCGGAAGCTAACGCTAACTTGGCAGGGAGTCCAGAAGTCCAACAGTAACGTGCCGAGCGCACGCGAAGCTAAGACGAAGCTTAGCACAAGCATAGACGAAAAAAACCAACGTGAGAGTTGCATAGAGCAAACAACGAACCAAGAACGAACTGAGGTCGAAGGCAGGCTTAAATACTAAAGTAAACAATTACCAACAGGCGTGCGTAAGGAAACAAGTAACAGGTGAACAAATCAAGTAACCATGGTGACAACAACAACCAAGGAAGTGCACACACAAACTCAGCACCGGAAGAGTCCAAAACAATCAAAAAACCGAAAAGGACTCAAAAACCAGACTAAGGATGTGATCCGGGAAGCGGATGACAACAAGGCCATAATCCAGTGCGCCTTATAGTGCGGAAAATACGGTAATTAGATTACCATAGAGGGCTTCACGGTGGCAGAGGGGTTAGTGCGTCTGCCTCACAATACGAAGGTCCTGCAGTCCTGGGTTCAAATCCAGGCTCGGGATCTTTCTGTGTGGAGTTTGCATGTTCTCCCCGTGAATGCGTGGGTTCCCTCCGGGTACTCCGGCTTCCTCCCACTTCCAAAGACATGCACCTGGGGATAAGTTGATTGGCAACACTAAATTGGCCCTAGTGTTTGAATGTGCGTGTGAATGTTGTCTGTCTATCTGTGTTGGCCCTGCGATGAGGTGGCGACTTGTCCAGGGTGTACCCCGCCTTCCGCCCGATTGTAGCTGAGATAGGCGCCAGCGCCCCCCGCGACCCCGAAAGGGAATAAGCGGTAGAAAATGGATGGATTACCATAGTAACTGGTATATCATCCATAAGCGCAGATTCCAACCATTGAAATACTTTGTATAGTTCAAGACTTACGGTCATTAGAAAACATGACTGCACATCATAATGCCAGCTACATTTTCCATCTTAAAGGGGAACATTATCACCGGACCTATGTAAGCGTCAATATATACCTTGATGTTGCAGAAAAAAGACCATATGTTTTTTCAACTGATTTCCGAACTCTAAAAGAGTGATTTTAACGATTTAAACGCCTTTCAATTGTTCGCTGTCGAAGCGATGACCTTTCACCCGTGACGTCACAATGGGAAGCAATCCGCCATTTTCTCAAACACATTACACACACAAGTCAAATCAGCTCTGTTATTTTCCATTTTTTCGACTGTTTTCCATACCTCGGTGTGTTGTCGGAGGGTGTAAAGATACCATCAGGGACGGATTCAAGTTGACTTACGTGGAGTGTGCATCGTTAGCATGCTAATCGATGCTAACATGCGATTTAGGCTAGCTGTATGTACATATTGCATCGTTATGCCTCATTTGTAGCTATGTTTGCATCCAGCCTTTCCCTCCACCCACATTTAATGCCAAACAAACACATACCAATCCACGGATTCAAGTTGCACCAGTGTCAAAAGATGCGAAAGTCCCTCGTTTGTTCTGCACATTTTACCGGCGATAGCGATGCTACGACAGAGATGTGTGGATATCCTGCGACAGTCAAGGCAGATGCCTTTCCAACGATAAAGTCAACGAAATCACAAAGTTGAGTTTTGTTGATGTTATTGACTTATGTGCTGATCAGACATATTTGGTCACGACATGACTGCCAGCTAATCAATGCTAACATGCTATTTAAGCTAGCTGTATGCACATTTGTAGCTATATTTGCATCCAGCCTTTCCCTTCACCCACATTTAATGCCAAACGAACACTTACCAATCGACAAATTTAAGTTGCTTTAGTGGTCAAAAGATGCAATCGTTGGTTAGAAGGTGATCGCCGAATAGCTTCAGTTTCTTCTTCAATTTCATTTTCGCTATCTGCCGCCACACTCCAACCATCCGTTTCAATACATGCGTAATCTGTTGAATCGCTTAAGCCGCTGAAATCCGAGTTTAAATCCGAGCTAATGTCGCTATATCTTGCTGTTCTATCCGCCATGTTTGTTTGTATTGGTGTCACTATGTGACGTCACTGGAAATTGGACGGGTGGATTTACAGATAGCGAAAATCAGGCACTTGAAAGCCTTTTTTCAGGATATTCCATGATGAGTAAAATTTTGAAAAGAACTTCGAAAAATAAAATAAGCCACTGGGAACTGATTTTTTGTGGTTTTAACCCTTCTGAAATTGTGATAATGTTCCCCTTTAAATGCTATTTGCATGTGGCCCCTGGGCCTTAATTTGCCCAGGTCTGATCTACATAGATACAAAAAATTGCTATTGCGTCATCTAGTGGACACATTTAGAACCGCAGTTTCTTTCATTCAAAAATTTCTGGTTCATTTTTATACTTAGTAAACTCATTCCGCGGGGCGGATAAAACCTGTTCGCGGGCCTGATCCGTCCCTTGGGCCGTACGTTTGACACTCCTGGTCTAAAAGGACCTTAGTCTGACCTCTTGATCCACTGCTTGCTTAAAGAAGTCCTTATATTGTCACTATAGCGCTAGTGTTCTACCGTCTGCAAAGCCCAACGTTCAATATCACAAAAAGACATTCAATATGGCACTTCCTGTCGAGTAGTAACGTGGGCCTCTCAGTTGAAAAACAATAAATATCTCCAGTGGAAAATCTGTCGAGCATTAATCAAGCCAACATGCCGACAATCTGGAGTGGCAGTGAAGCGGAATCATAATAAATTGTTAGGACAAATAAGTTAGTGCCGCGCACGTTACATTTATTACCCGCCGTGTGCACATGGCAGGCATTATGAAGCAGACAGGAAATAACAACAAGAGAAATGATGTGTTAATAAGTCATATATTACGGCACAGCATCACACTTCATTTAATGTTTTTACTGAAAGCAGAAGTGCACTAGAAAGGTCTTTTCTTTGGCCGTGTGAGAACACCGCTCTGCTCACTATGGATGCTGTTGATGTAATGAAATATACCGCATAATAGAATGAATCGAGTCAATTTGATCTCTATTGGATTTGAGCACTTTGGACGTTTTAGTTAGTCATCCATAGTTATTACAAGTTTATTCTTTAATAAATCGTTTCCAACGCAGTGGCGTCAAACTCCTTTTTTATTGAGGGCTGCCTTCAGAAGGCTGCTTGTAAGAGTGAATATAAAGTTAAAAGTACTCATGATTGTCACACACACACTAGATGTGGCGAAATTATTCTCTGCATTTGACCCATCACCCTTGATCCTCCCCTGGGAGGTGAGGGGAGCAGTGAGCAGCAGCGGGAGCCGCGCCCGGCAATCATTTTTGGTGATTGAACCCCCAATTTCAACCCCTTGATGCCGAGTGTCAAGCAGGGAGGTAATGGGTCCCATTTTTATAGTCTTTGGTATGACTCGGCCAGGGTTTGAACTCATGACCTACCGATCTCAGGGCGGACACTCTAACCACTAGGCCACCGAGCAGATCAGTCATACTGGAAATACGTAAATATTGTACAGCGATGTACTGTCTATAATTCAAAATCTGTATATAAGACATGAGCACGGTTTTATTTTTTTATGCATTCTGAGTTGTAGATAAATAAATACATAAAAAGTCCGCTAACAATGTAGACAATGAGGGCTCTCTATTTTGCTCACAAAACCCTCTAAGTAACCATCCAAAACCCGCCAACAATTCTCTTAATACATATCGTGACCTGAATATCAACCAAATATTAGCGATGTTGTTATTATAAGCGCTAGCGCAAACAAACTATTTGTTAGCGCCACAACGATACAGATAGCTAAGTAGCCCTCTGCTGCCTCTGCTGCCTCTACTGTGAGCCGGTAGTGATGTTCTGCTGCTCCCGAATCATTGCAACTCGGCTAGTCAAATTTATGCCGCTTATCTGTATAATAGAAGGATTTAGCTTTGAATCTAGAAGCTGTTCGTCTGAGACATTCAATTCATACCCGAAGATGTATTCAAACAGTGCATCTGGAAAGTATTCACAGCGCTTCACTTTGATTGGCAATTGCTTAATATCTTATGGCGATTACACATTTTTATTTAACGTATTTTCCGGACCATAGGGTAGCCAATGAATGGTCTATTTTTGATCTTTTTCCATATATTTAGGCACAGCGGATTATAGGGCACATTAAAGGAGTCATATTATTATTATTTTTTTCTAAATGTAAAACACTTCCTTGTGGTCTACAAACATGTAATGGTACTTCTTTGGTCAAAATGTTGCATAGATGATGTTTTACAGATCATCTTTCTGACAGTCCCTAACGGATACGCCGTTTTGTGGACGGTCTTATGTTTTCGGGCTCACCTTTGGCAGCGTCTTCCCCCTGTCATCTTTGTTGTAGCGGTGTAGCGTGCAAGGACGGGAGCGAAAGAAGTGTCAAATGATGGAGCTAACTGTTTTAATGACATTCAGACTTTACTTCAATAACTTTTTGAGTTATGTTGCTAACTGACAAAGAAACAGCTGCTGAAGTAATAATCGTCTATTTAATACAAATATACATTTATTAGATTTTGCCACAAGAACTCTATATAGTGATCAAACAGTTTGATTGATTAATTGTTAAGCAATCTGCTCATTTGGTGGAATTGATTTGTTGATATAGCCATCTCTTCAGTTGAGTTTAAAAAATAGTTTTGTTATCTTTCAGGATCTCTTTTTACCAATAAGGCCATCAAGTCCATCACCAACGGCAACGCGGTCCAACTTCTCGTTGAGGCCCGAGACGGAGGAGACCCAGTCCGCGCCTCGGTTACCTCCGTAGACGTGCTGTGGGTGGACGTCAACGACCACGCCCCTCTGTTCCATCAGGACGTCTACATCGTCAGCGTCTCTGAGGACACGCCCACTGGTGCCACACTTCTGACACTCTTCGCCTCAGACCAAGACTGGAGCCCTGAGAATACGTATTTGGACTACGCCATCTTGAAGGGAAACGGGAAGAAGCAATTTTGTCTTGAAGTCAAAACGATGCGAGTGGAGAATCAGATGAAAAATGTTGGCAAGCTGGTTCTCTGTGACCCGTTAGACCGCGAGACCACAGAGAGCTACGTTCTGACCGTGAGCGTGTTCGACCGTGGAACGCCGGCGCTTAACAGCTCTGCCGTTGTCAAGGTGACCGTCACCGACTGCAACGACAACGCCCCGACCTTTTCCAGCACGACGTACCACGCGCGAGTCAGTGAAAACAGCCTTGTGGGGACCATCCTCGTCCAGGTCAGCGCTCACGACCCTGATCTGGGCATCAACGGTTCGCTGCATTATGAAATTGTCTCAGGAGACAGCAGAGGACGCCTTAAGCTGGACCCTCAGTCTGGCCTTTTGGTGGTCAACAGCTCACTAAACTATGAGGAGGACGCAAAGTACGCCCTCACCGTCCGAGCTTCTGACGGCGGGGAAACATCCGTAGCTCGCAAAGTGGCTTTCACCGTAGTTCTTATCACGGTGCTGGACGAAAACGACAACACTCCCTACTTCTTGTTCTCCACTTTTAACTGCTCAGTGCTGGAGAACCTCCCAGCATCTACACATGCATGTTCAGTCCACGCTATCGACAATGATTTGGGCGTCTACGGCCAACTTACTTACTCCATCCTTTCCTCCTGCTTCATGAACTTCAGGGACAGTGACCCGGATAGGAAGGAAGCTTTCGCAATCGATCCCATCACAGGCGACATTCACACCAAGCAGACTTTTGATTATGAACAGGAACGCGGGTACTGCTTTGTGGTGGAAGCCAGGGACAAAGGCGACAGGGCTGATACAGTCCGGGTGCAGATCTTTATCAAGGGCGTGGATGAGTTCAGTCCTGTCTTCAGCCAGAAGGAGTACCACTTTCTTCTACCAAAAGACGCTAAGTCCAGGCAAACGGTTGGGTTTGTGGTGGCTATGGACAACGATGGCGGAGTGGACGGGGTGGTGGAGTACTCCCTTGTGAACCCAACGCCCTTCTTCTCCATAAACAAAACAAATGGCGCCATCTATGTGTCAGGACCTGTATTCCGCAGGCGGGGCGGCCACGCTCCCGAGGATGAGCTTAAACTACTTGTGTCTGCTGGTAGTCCACGGCTGGGTTCCAGGACTACTTCCTGTATGGTTTTTGTAAACATCTCCAGCTCGACCGAGGTGCTGGTCGGAGTGCCTCTTGATGGACACATGCTGAGTTTGAGCGTCTCGCTGGCCATAGTCCTGCTTGTCCTCGTCATCTTTGTCGGCTTGGTCCTCAGATCCAAAATGAAAGAGGCCGCATTAAAAAATGCAGCTTCCGTCGCCTCAAACATGAACAATGGCTATATTGGACAACTGGACTGCGCCATCTCGTTGCAGGGGATGAAACCCAGCGTGTTAGTGAGCAAGTGCGGCGCTGCAAACCGCGACACCCCATCGAACTCCAGCGGTCGTGGGTCAGCAGAAGGCGAAACAGCCGAAGACCAGGAAATCAAGTGGATTAACGAGTATCCCTGCTGCAAAAGAGAGAACGGGACTTCAGAGAACCCTGACTCGGCCTTGCCTGGGGAAACCATGTCTTGTCACTCGGTCGATGTAGGCCCTGAACACCTTTTATCAGCCACTAACTGTTTCATCAGCACAGAAAGCATCCATCACTTTAAAGATGAGGGGGGAGGTGAGGGACTACTTCCTGTAACAATAAGAGAAAGGGATCTGGAGGTGAAAAAGGGATATGCTCTTCTTTCTGAGGCTCTCGCATCTTCAGATTCCTTGTCCTCGCTCATGCGTCTGGATGAGCGCCTGGAAGGAGGCTACAGTTGGGACTACTTGCTGGACAGGGAGCCGTGCTTCCAGACTTTGGCCTCCGTCTTCGCAGACATCGGGATGCTCCCGGATGAAGATCTCCAAGGCGGCCGCGAGGACTTCGCTACAGACCGTGGCGGTCTTATGCACCCGCCGCCGCTCATTACATCTGTGGCTCAGCCCGGCATCAGGACTGTACCTTCGCGCAGACCAAATCGAGCGCCAAGCCTGAGTAGGCGGCCCTCTTACCCCAGATACGCATACTCCCCATTAGCGAGGAACACTGGACTCACTCCGACGGCAATGACACCCACGTTCTCCCCTTCACTGTCGTCACTCACAATCAGGACTCCCAGCGCCTCGCCGGTTGTTACTGACACCAGAGTCGGGGGTATTCGGCTGGACTCGGGGCCACACACTGCAAGCCTGCTAGAGGCAGAAATACAAGTATAGCCTATGCCAACGCCACCACCAGTTTTGTTGTCTGTGCTGACGTTTCCGTCCCAGGTTACCTCCAGGTCTACCAGACCTGAGGTGTTCCCCAGTCATCTGTGAGACATGGTCCCTTCAGCGTCCTCTACCTTGGGACATATTTTACATGTCCACTATGAATCACCTTGATATGGTGGACACGTTTGACTGCCCGATGAGTGTAGAACAGGGCTATTCCACTACATAATTAAGAGGGCCGCAGTTTCAAGAGCCCAATGTCTCAAGGGCCGTACATCAAAATGTGGATGTTTCGTTAAAAAGTGCCTATGCGGGTTATACTTCTTTGAGACTGTGTTTACTTAATTGCAAAGTAAACAAATCGGCTTTTACACTGCACTGTCAATAAATTAATTATTCAACCCTCGCTACTCGTTTCTAGCGTGGGCAGCTAGTTAACCGTATAGTAAATGGTAAATGGGTTGTACTTGTATAGCGCTTTTCTACCCCTTTTTAAAAGGAGCCCAAAGCGCTTTGACAGTATTTCCACATTCGCCCATTCACACACACATTCACACACTGACGGCGGGAGCTGCCATGCAAGGCGCTCACCAGAACCGATCAGGAGCAAGGGTGAAGTGTCTTGCCCAAGGACACAACGGACGTGACTAGGATGGTAGAAGGTGGGGGTTGAACCAGTAACTCTCAGATTGCTGGCACAGTATGCAGAAAGAGAAGCTCCAGAAATTTTGTTCGAGGATGATGTACCTTCTTTTGAATTATTTTCCTCCCTCAGTTTTATTTTCGTTACACTTCTTCCTTCATTTAGGTTTGTAAGACTGAAAATAAAAACATAAAATAAACATTGCAAAAGTATAACGTCCACTGTGTATTTGACATAAATAAAATAGAAGGTTTAGTGCAATACATTCACTACAAATGTTTACACATATGGAAATCACACAACATTCACACACCAAACATTGCACATATTGTATGTGACTTATCACAATCAAACCTAAGGTGTAGTGTTATCGCCCTCTACTGGTCAAAATTAGCACCACATGTATTAAACGAGCTAGATAGATACATAGATAGATAGATAGTACTTTATTGATTCCTTCAGGAGAGTTCCTTCAGGAAAATTTAAATTCCAGCAGCAGTGAACAGAGTTGAAATCAATTTGAAAAAAAAAAATAAAAAAAAGGTTAATAATGGGGGTTTAAAAGGAAACAAAATAGAGAAATATTACAAAAAGAATAAAAACAATGGGAATAACAATATAACAGTAAAATAAGAATATAACAAGACAAAGTAGGCAGTAGTGACCATGTTATGAAAACGTATTGCAATGTTAATGTTTTGCATCCCCTGTCATCCTAATACCCCCCATCCCCCGTCCCAGAGAGGAGTTGTACAGTCTAATGGCGTGTGGGACAAAGGAGTTCTTGAGTCTATTAGTCCTGCACTTGGGATGAAGCAGTCTAGCACTGAACAGGCTCCTCTGGCTACTGATAACGCTATGCAGAGGGTGACTGGCATCATCCAGGATGCTCACTAGTTTGTCCACAGTCCTCTTCTCTGCCACCGTCACCAGTGAGTCCAGTTTCATTCCCATTGTAAAACCGGCCCGCCTGATCAGTTTCTGAAGTCTGGAGCTGTCCTTAGATGTACTGCCCCCCCAGCACACTACCATGTAGAACAGAACACTGGCAACCACAGACTGGTAGTACATCCACAGGAGTTTTCTACAAATGTTGAAGGAGTGCAGTCTCCTGAGGAAGTACAGCCTGCTCTGTCCTTTCTTGTACTGGTGGTCCGTGTTAACAGTCCAGTCCAGCTTATTGTCCACCCAAACCCCGAGGTACTTGAATGAGTCCACTGTCTGTACCTCAACTCCCTCGATCACAATAGGTTGTGACCGTGGACTCGACCTCCCAAAGTCAATGACCAGCTCCTTGGTCTTTGACGGATTGAGCTGCAAGAGGTTCGTGTGGCACCAGACAACAAAGTCCCTCACCAGGTTCCGAAACTCCTCCTCTCTGCCGTCCCTGATGCACCCGACGATGGCTGTGTCATCCGCGTACTTCTGGATGTGACACAGCTCTGAGTTGTAGCAGAAGTCAGCGGTGTACAGGGTGAAGAGAAGAGGGGCCAGCACCGTTCCCTGCGGTGCTCCGGTGCTGCTGATCACAGTGTCAGACGTGATGTCCTTCAGTCTGACGTACTGTGGCCTGTCGGTGAGGTAGTTCGAAATCCAGGCAACCAGGCAGGGGTCCACTTGCATTTTGTAGAGCTTGTCCTGAAGGAGGCGGGGCTGGATGGTATTAAAGGCACTCGAGAAGTCCAGGAACAGGATCCTCACAGTGCCATTTCCCTTATCCAGGTGTGAGTGGGCTCGATGCAGCAGGTAAAGGATAGCATCCTCCACACCAACGCCTTCCTGGTACGCAAACTAAGCTAAGCCCAGCAGCGTTAATTTCAGACAAATAACAGCCATCCATTTTCTACCGCTTATTCCCTTCGGGGTCGCGGGGGGCGCTGGTGCCTATCTCAGCCACAATCGGGCGGAAGGCGGCACAACCACAAATACATCACAAAGTCAGCAATTTCAATACATCCATCCATCCATCCATTTTCTACCGCTTATTCCTTTTCGGGGTCGCGGGGGGCGCTGGCGCCTATCTCAGCTACAATCGGGCGGAAGGCAGGGTACACCCTGGACAAGTCGCCACCTCATCGTCAATTTAGTGTTGCCAATCAACCTATCCCCAGGTGCATGTCTTTGGAAGTGGGAGGAAGCCGGAGTACCCGGAGGGAACCCACGCATTCACGGGGAGAACATGCAAACTCCACACAGAAAGATCCTGAGCCTGGATTTGAACCCAGGACTGCAGGACCTTCGTATTGTGAGGCAGACGCACTAACCCCTCTGCCACCGTGAAGCCCAATTTCAATACAAAACAAAGTAAATATCTTTAAGCACAATATCCTTTTTTTTCCATTTTCTACCGCTTTTAACACTATCTACTGACAAATGTTGGACCAAGTTTTGTGATGAAACTTACATGCTGGGATTTTTACCATTGTTGCTGCTTGTCTGGATCAATGTGTCCGTCGCTTAAAAGGTCCGCCAGGAAACAATTGTTCGGGGCAGAACATTCATACTTTGTTGTCAAGTCGTTAAAAGTCAGATTTTTGCAATTAATTTAGTTTTATTTGGGTTGAATGGGCAGTCTTCTTCTATTCACCCCACTGTTGCTTATTGTGACACATATGCCTCGCTGTTGCCCCCTGTGGGGTGGCGGCAGTCATCATCATCGGCGGTCACTCAAACGAGTATGACGATCCTCCTGGTATGGGAGTATCCCTTTATGGAGGATGCCTGTGCGTGACTTTGTTTAACGTGGGGCAGGGGTCGGCAACCCGCGGCTCTTTGGCAACTCTGATGCGGCTCAGCTGCACAATCCCCGACCCCCCAGATTGATGCGGGGAGATTCCGTAATTCAATGCCTCTCCCGGACATCACCCGGAGTCAACGTTCTCCAATTTTCACTTGGACTACAATATTAAGGGCGCGACGTGATGATATTACTCTTGACGTCCTCTTGAACGTCATCGAGCCCGCCATTCACGGAATGCTATTTGCGTCCTCACGCCCGCCTTTCACGGAATGCTATTTGCAAACCGGCAAACACATGCATTTCGCTGCTTCTATCGGCACATGTATGAGATTGCAAGGCATACTGGGTGACACAGAGTACACTGACGGTTGTGATATAAACTTTAACACTCCTACTAATATGCGCCACATTGTGAACCCACACAAAAGAAGAATGACGAACACATTTCGGGAGAAAATCCTCACAGTAACACAACATGAACGCAACACAACAAATACCCAGAATCCTTTGCATACATGATACTTCCTAACTATGTTATACACCCCGCGAGCACCAAACCCCCCCACCCCTCCCTGCGTGGTTGAGGTGGGCGGGGTTTGGTGCTCGCGGGGTGTATAACATAGTCAGGAATTGTCATGGATGCAAAGGATTCTGGGTATTTGTGACGTCACAACGTGAAGCGGATCCACCATTTTCTCAATCTCATTACACGCACCAGGTCAAATCAGCTCTGTTATTTTCCGTTTTTTCGACTGTTTTCCCGTACCTTGGAGACATCATGCCTCGTCGGTGTGTTGTCGGAAGGTGTAACAACACCAACAGAGACGGATTCAAGTTGCACCAGTGGCCAAAAGATGCGAAAGTCCCTCGTTTGTTCCGCACACTTTACCAACGACACCTATGCTACGACAGAGATGGCAAGAATGTATGGATATCCTGCGACACTCAAAGCAGATGCATTTCCAACGTGCATGAATGCACAAAGGAGAGTTTTGTTGACATTATTGACTTATGTGGAGTTTGCTAATCAGACATATTTGGTCACGGCATGACTGCAAGCTAATCGATGCTAACATGCTATTTAGGCTAGCTGTATGTACATATTGCATCATTATGCCTCAGTTGTAGCTATATTTGCATCCAACCTTTCCCTCCACCCACATTTAATGCCAAACAAACACATACCAATCGTTGGTTGGAAGGCGATCGCCGAATTTGTCCTCGCTTCCTCCCGTGCCGCTGTCTGTCGTGTCGTTTTCGTCAGTTTCGCTTGTGTACGGTTCAAAGCGATAATGGCTCAATAGCTTCAGTTTCTTCTTCAATTTCATTTTCGCTACCTGCCTCCATACTCCAACCATCCGTTTCAATACATGCGTAATCTGTTGAATCGCTACTATGCTATACCTTTCTGTGCTATCCACCATGCTTGTTTCTGGTGGCTTCACGCAGTGACGTCACAGGACAATAGACGGGTGGATATAGCGATGGTGTAAATCAGGCACTTTGAAGCCGTTTTTCGGGATATTGCTTGATGGGTAAAATTTTGAGAAAAACTTCGAAAAAGAAAAAAAGCCACTGGGAACTGATTTTTATTGGTTTCAACCCCTCAGAAATTGTGATAATGTTCCCCCTTAAATCTACCGTCTTCCGCCTGCTCCGCCGTTGAGGTCTTCACCCTATCCCTGGCTAGAGGGCAGTCAGGTACTAGGCCTTTGCCATGGGCCACTTGGGGTAACAGTTGAAAAGGGGTTATCCTCCTAGTGCCCCAAGACCCCATAGAGGAGCCTTTACTGCCGGATGCACTTTAAACTCATGCCCAGGACACGGTGGTGGCAGTACTGCATACATGACCAACCCTAGTTTTAATGGTTTCATCAAGCCTATTTGGGCGATGTTTGGCGGGCCAAAGGAAAAGCTCTGAAGGGTTTCTGTCTGAAGAGTCACCCCACAGACCGACCAACCCCCTGTGCAGCAGTTGTCACTAAAACAGCAACTCTAATGGCGGCTCAATACTTTTTATGTGTCAGTTTCCATTCATCCATCTTCAACCGCTTATCCGGAATCGGGTCGCGGGGACAACAGCTCCAGCAGAGACCCCCAGACTTCCCTCTCCAGAGCAACATTAGCAACTTCCTCCTGGGGGATCCCGAAGTGTTCCCAGGCCAGAGAGGAGATGTAATCCCCTCATCTGATCCTTGTCCTGCCGCGGGGTGTCCTCCCAGTGGGACGTTCGACGAGGACCTCCCGAGGGAGACGCTCAAGAGGCATCCGCACGAGATGCCCGAACCACCTAAGCTGGCTCCTTTCCAAGTGAAGGAGCAGCGGGGAGCCGTGGGTGACTGAACTTCTCACCCTATCTCTAAGGGAGTTGCCAGCCACCCTTCTGAGAAAACTCATTTCAGCCGCTTGTACAAACCCCGTTTCCATATGAGTTGGGAAATTGTGTTAGATGTAAATATAAACGGAATACAATGATTTGCAAATCCTTTTCAACCCATATTCAGTTGAATATGCTACAAATACAACAAAGTTGATGTTCAAACTGATAAACGTTTTTTTTTGTGCAAATAATCATTAACTTTAGAATGTGATGCCAGCAACACGTGACAACGAAGTTGGGAAAGGTGGCAATAAATACTGATAAAGTTGAGGAATGCTCATCAAACACGTATTTGGAACATCAGGTGTGCAGGCTAATTGGGAACAGGTGGGTGCCATGATTGGGTATAAAAACAGCTTCCCAAAAAAATGCTCAGTCTTTCATAAGAAAGGATGGGGCGAGGTACACCCCTTTGTCCACAACTGCGTGAGCAAATAGTCAAACAGTTTAAGAACAACATTTCTCAAAGTGCAATTGCAAGAAATGTAGGGATTTCAACATCTACGGTCCATAATACCATCAAAAGGTTCATAGAATCTGCAGAAATCACTACACGTAAGCAGCATGGCCGGAAACCAACATTGAATGACCGTGACCTTCGATCCCTCAGACGGCACTGTATCAAAAACCGACGTCAATCTCTACAGGATATCACCACGTGGGCTCAGGAACACTTCAGAAAACCACTATCATCAAACACAGTTCGTCACTTCATCTGTAAGTGCAAGTTAAAACTCTACTATGCAAAGCGAAAGCCATTGATCAACAACATCCAGAAACGCCGCCGGCTTCTCTGGGCCCGAGATCATCTAAGATGGACTGATGCAAAGTGTAAAAGTGTTCTGTGGTCTGACGAGTCCACATTTCAAATTGTTTTTGGAAACTGTGGACATTTGTGTCCTTGGGAACAAAGGGCAAAAGAACCATCCGGATTGTTATAGGCGCAAAGTTCAAAAGCCAGCATTTGTGATGGTATGGGGGTGCATTAGTGCCCAAGGCATGGGTAACTTACACATCTGTGAAGGCACCATTAATGCTGAAAGGTACATACATGTTTTGGAGCAACATATACTGCCATTCAAGCAACGTTATCATGGACGCCCCTGCTTATTTCAGCAAGACAATGCCACACCACGTGTTACAACAGCGTGGCTTTATAGTAAAAGGGTGCAGGTACTAGACTGGCCTGTCTGTAGTCCAGACCTGTCTCCCATTGAAAATTTTGAAGCTTAAAATACGACAACAGAGACCCCGGATGTTTGAACAACATAAGCTGTACATCAAGCAAGAATGGGAAAGAATTCCACCTGAAAAGCTTAAAAAATGTGTCTCCTCATTTCCCAAAAGTTTATTGAGTGTTGTTACAAGAAAAGGTGATGTAACACAGGGGTGAACATGCCCTTTCCCAACTACTTTGGCACGTGTTGCAGCCATGAAATTCTAAATTAATTATTTGCAAAAAATAAAAGAATAAAGTTTATGAGTTTGAACATCAAATATCTTGTCTTTGTAGTGCATTCGATTGAACCTGGGTTGCAAAGGTTTTGCAAATCATTGTATTCCGTTTGTATTTACATCTAACACAATTTCCCAACTCACATGGAAACGGGGTTTGTATCCGCGATCTTACTCTTTCGGTCATGACCCACACTTCATGACCATAGCTGAGAGTAGGAAGGTAGATAGCTAGGTAGACCGAGAGCTTTGCCTTCTGGCTCAGCTCTGGAAGTTGCTGTCAGTTTCTAGTTTTTATTAAAATGTTAAGTTTCTAATCAAGACTTTCAAGGACATTTTTATACGTCAAGTTCTCTGTCTGTTGTGTTCTGTTCAACTTGGCTCGCTTTATTCTTTGGCTTTTCTGTCCATGAACCTGATATATAGTTAAAACGTTTCATACCTTAAAACAGTGGTTCTCATCCTTTTTTCAGTGATGTACCCCCTGTGAATTTTTTTTAAATTCAAGTACCCCCTAATCAGAGCAAAGCATTTTTGGTTAAAAAAAAAGAGATAAAAGAAGTAAAATACAGCACTATGTCATCAGTTTCTGATTTATTAAATTGTATAACTGTCAGGACATGGACTTGGATTTGTTTTGCTTCTTCCACGCAAAGGATGATTTGTACGAGCCAGACGTGAATGTAAGTACATAATTGATTTATTCAAGCACTGTAGTTCAAAACAGGAAAACAAAGGGCGCGCACAATGGTGGATAACAAACTAGACTACACTCCAAACAAAAACAGCACAATGACATGACTATATACAAACAAACAAAGACTTGCAATGAGGCATAAATACAAAAAAACTTATGTGGCGTGGTCAAAACAATAAACAGCGTGGCAAGGCATGAAGGTCGGCAAGGTAAGGTAGGTAGGAAACTTAGGTAGATTTCAGTAAAGTTGCCAGGCCGAGGAACAGAAAACTAATGGTTTAAATAGCAGAGACATAATTAGTGACAGGTGTGAGGGCTGAGGACAGGGGCGTGACTTGGAGACCAGGTGGAAACTAATAAGTTACTATGGAAACAAAACAAAACCAGAAATCAATCATTCAATCAATGTTTATTTATATAGCCCCAAATCACAAATGTCTCAAAGGACTGCACAAATCATTACGACTACAACATCCTCGGAAGAACCCACAAAAGGGCAAGGAAAACTCACACCCAGTGGGCAGGGAGAATTCACATCCAGTGGGACGCCAGTGACAATGCTGACTATGAGAAACCTTGGAGAGGACCTCAGATGTGGGCAACCCCCCCCCTCTAGGGGACCGAAAGCAATGGATGTCGAGCGGGTCTAACATGATACTGTGAAAGTTCAATCCATAGTGGCTCCAACACAGCCGCGAGAGTTCAGTTCAAGCGGATCCAAGACAGCAGCGAGAGTCCCGTCCACAGGAAACCATCTCAAGCGGAGGCGGATCAGCAGCGTAGAGATGTCCCCAACCGATACAGGCGAGCAGTCCATCCTGGGTCCCGACGAGCGGTCCATCCTGGGTCTCGACTCTGGACAGCCAGTACTTCATCCATGGTCATCGGACCGGACCCCCTCCACAAGGGAGGGGGGGACATAGGAGAAAGAAAAGAAGCGGCAGATCAACTGGTCTAAAAAGGAGGTCTATTTAAAGGCTAGAGTATACAGATGAGTTTTAAGGTGAGACTTAAATGCTTCTACTGAGGTAGCATCTGGAACTGTTACCGGGAGGGCATTCCAGAGAAAGTGCAAAACAGGAAACAAGAGTCCAAAAAACAAAACATAACATGACCAACACAAAACCTGATTCAGAGACGTGACAATAACAGTGCAAAATATTGCTCATTGTCCTGGTCTTTCTTGAACGAATTGGAAAAAAAGATGTAACTAAAAACTTGTTGAAAAATAAACAAGTGATTCAATTATAAATAAATATTTCTACACATAGAAGTAATCATCAACTTAAAGTGCCCTCTTTGGGGATTGTAATAGAGATCCATCTGGATTCAAGAACTTCATTCTAAACATTTCTTCACAAAAAATGAAATCTTTAACATCAATATTTATGAAACATGTCCACACAAAAAAATCTAGCTGTCAACACTGAATATTGCATTGTTGCATTTCTTTTCACAGTTTATGAATTTTTAAAAAAAATCTCACGTACCCCTTGGCATACCTTCAAGAACCCCCAGGGATACGCGTACCCCCATTTGAGAACCACTGCCTTAAAACCTCAGCAATAAAATTATATTCGGGAGGTAAAAATCCCCCCCCCTTGGAGTTTTGCCATCATATATGTATTTTAAATAATGCATCACAGACGTACTCTCGTCTTAGTCAGCGTTTTTTTTGCTTGTTTTATGTAGCCAAGTGCACAAAACGAAACACGTTGGTCATGCGGTTGCCTTTTTAGCCCTTAAAAGGAACTAACTTTAATAAACAAAGAAAGCCATTTTTGTTCTGTGGTATCGTCCATGAGTAATAAAACATGAAATCATCTTTTAAAAAAATCTAATAAGAGCATTTTTTTTTTTTTTTTTACTTGATCAAAGGCGGTTGACGACGACATTGATGATGCCATCGTGTGTTGACTTTGGTTAACATTGTTTTTGTTACGTTAGGATTTGGCCAAATAAGATTACGGACCAAAAAGTGTATGAAGTTGCATGACTGAATATGGAAGTTGTTTTCCCGTTTGCGCCGTAAAAGCCTAATGAGAGCAGGATGGTGGAGGTCCATCCAGGATGTCTCCACTTGGTCTGCGGGCCAAGCGAATGTTCTCCTCCTCAGGGAACGCGAGGAAGCCGTGGAGCTGGAAGTCTATCAGATGTTTCCAGAGCAGAGATAATAAACAACGCTGAGCTGACCCTCAGCATGCGTGTAATCACCCAAAAGGTGCCCTTTTTTTTCGGAGGGGTGGGGGGGGTGGGGGTATCTATTATTTATTGACTCAACTCAACGAGCGCCTCCCTTCACACTCTTTCTTTGCTGTTTGGGATTTCAGCCAGCGCCGAGGCCGATGGAGGAGATCTCTCAGCGTATCAGGTGAGCTGGCCAAACAAGCCCCTCTAGTCACCGGGGGCTCAAAGCCAGACCCCTCTGCCCCCAAACAGCTGGTCGAAAGAGCCACACTTTAAACAAATACCTGGAGTGTAAGTGCTTAAAATCCGGAGAATGACTAAACTAAGACGCTTAATCCGCAAGAATCATGCCCCCTTTGTGCACCCTGAGAGCTATTTTTATGCTGCCTGAGCTTTAGAAACCATTCTGTGCTACGGTGCGAGTCAAAGATCCTTTATGTGACAGGTGTGCTCTGCTCTTTTTAAAGGGGAACATTATCACCAGACCTATGTAAGCCTCAATATATACCTTGATGTTGCAGAAAAAAGACCATATGTTTTTTTTAACCGATTTCCGAACTCTAAAAGGGTGAATTTGGCGATTTAAACGCCTGTCAATTGTTCGCCTGTCTGAGCAATGACCTTTCCCCCATGACGTCACATCGTGAAGCGACCCGCCGTTTTCTCAAACACCAAGTCAAATCAGCTCTGTTATTTTCCGTTTTTTTCCACTGAGACACCATGCCTCGTCGGTGTGTTGTCGGAGGGTGTAACAACACAAACAGAGTCGGATTCAAGTTGCAACAGTGGTCAAACGATGCGAAAGTCCCTCGTTTCTTCCGCACACTTTACCGACGACAGCTATGCTACGACAGAGATGGCACAGAGATGGGTGGATATCCCGCGACACTCAAAGCAGATGCATTTCCAACGATAAAGTCAACGAAATCACAAAGGTGAGTTTTGTTGATGTTATTGACTTATGTGGAGTGTGCTAATCAGACATATTTGGTCACGGCATGTCTGCAAGCTAATCGATGCTAACATGGTCGGGGCAGGGCTGGTTGGGGACGTGGTTAAGAGGGGAGGAGTATATTTACAGCTACAATTCACCAAGTCAAACATTTCTTTTATATATATATAAAATATATACTTGAATTTCAGTGTTCATTTATTTGCATATCTACACACACATAACACTCATCTACTCTTTGTTGAGTTAAGGGTCGAATTGTCCATCCTTGTTCTATTTTCTGTCACCATTTTTCTAACCATATGCATGTACAGTAGATGGCAGTATTGTCCTGTTTAAGAGTGTCGCAACATTACTTTTTACGTGACTGCTGCTGTTGTGTGTTGTTACCGCGCTGGGAGGACGTTAATGAAACTGCCTAACAATAAACCCACATAAGAAGCCAAGAACTCGCCCTCGATCATTCTACAGTTATAACGTCATTGGGCAGGACACGCTGTTTTTATTGTGGGAAAACGGACATGAAAACAGGCTGTCTTCACTCAGGCAACGTGGAGCTGGAGGGAGCGTGGCCTCCAGCTCCGCCTGAATTTCGGGAGATTTTCGGAAGAAAATTTGTCCCAGGAGGGGCGCTGAATTTCGGGAGTCTCCCGGAAAATCCGGTAGGGTTGGCAAGTATGATGATACTATAATGAAACAATATATAACAGCTGGACAGCAGGCATAATCAGCTCAAGTTTGAATGTTGCGATAAAAATGAGATTTTATAATCGGAAACAATTAATATTTATGAACACACACAAAAGTACAAAAAAATTGGTACCGTATCAGTTTTTATGTGAACTGTGTACCCATCCCTAGCACCAAGAACCATCTGCTATTTTTAAGAAACTATTCCTAAATGGAAGTCAAAGATCCTCTATGCCAGGGGTTTTCAACCACACTAGTGTGCCGTGAGATATCGTCTGGTGTGCCGTGGGAAATTATGCAACTTCACCCAATTGGTCCAAAAAATATTTTTTTTGCAACTCAAGGTCAAAAGGTATGTAAAGCTTAAGCCAAAAATTAACAAAAGGGAAAGAAAAAGGCAATGAAGCATAGTAAAACGACCGTAAAACTGAACTGGCTACATAGTAAACAGAAACAGAATGCTGGACGACAGCAAAAACTTGCAGCGTGTGGAGCAAAGACGGTGTACACAAAGTACATCCGTACATGACAAGACACTCAACAATGTCTACACAATGAAGAATAGCCACAACTTAAATAGCCTTGCTTGCTAACGCAAAGCAGGTGCGGGGAATAGCGCTCAAAGGAAGACATGAAACCGCTACAGGAAAACACCAAAATAACAGCACAAGAACTAAAGCACTACACACAGGAAAACACCAACAAAACTCAAAATAAGGCATGAGGAGGACCTGGTGGAGTTTAATTTTTTTAACGTTATCTGCTGGTGGTGTGCCTCCGGATTTTTAAATGACAAAAATGTGCCTTGCCTCAAAAAAAAGGTTGAAAAACACTGCTCTATGCAACATGAACTCTCTGTTGTTTTTAGGGATCTGCTGCAAAACAAACATAAAAAATAAAACTTTTGAAAAATCCACTGTGTTGGGAGAAATATCTACTACAACAATGTTATTCAGAGATCCTCTATCTGGCAGGAGTGCTCTGCTGTTTATTATGATCTGCTGCAAAAACTAAAATCAAAGGTTCTCTAAATAACAGGATTGCTTTGCTGTTTTTCAGGACTTATCGCATCGATGTCATTTAAATGCCTTCTGTTTTACAAGAAGGTGCTTGTTTTTGATTACGTACTAAAGTCGCAGATTCTCTGTTACAGGAGCCATCGACTGTTTCTAAGAATGCGATCAAAGATCTTCTCTACGACAAGAGCACTCCGATGTTTTTAAGGAGCTACGGCATGAATGTTACTAAGATGCCCTACATTTTGACGGAAGGGTCCTGCTGTTTTTAAAAATCTACTGCAAAAAATAAATCCAAAAAGGTCCTATATATGACAGGAGGGTTTTGCTGATTTTAGGAATTTAATCAAAGATCAGGCTCCAGGACCCCCCGCCACCCCGAAAGGGACAAGCTGTACAAAATGGATGGATGGAAGATTCAACTGTGTTTAGGGACCTACTGCAGAAACTCCATTCAAAGATCCTCTATAATTATGACAGGAACATTGCTTGTCATAATTGTTATGATCCGCTGCTCGGATCATTCCATATTCGTGTTTTGTTCCATTTTTGTATTATAGTCTGCCCATATTTGCCTTAGTTCCTTGTTTAGTCTGTTACCATGGTTGCTCATTAGTTTTCACCTGCCCCTTGTTTTCGACGCACACCTGTTGCTTGTGATTACTGCCTTATTTAAGCCTGCCCCTTTTGTTATTTCGTTCTGGGTTCCTAATTTGCTCTCATGCAACAAGTGACGACTGCTTTCCAAGCTCTACTCGCTAGCGTTCACGCTACGCTTTATTTTATTCCTAGTTCTCATGCTAGTTGTTTTGTTTTCACTTTTTGTGCCTTTGTGCCAAGTGTTAGTGTTTCTGTTAGTTTCCCTAGCTTCCATGCTCGCACCTTTTGTTTGCCTTTTCTGCCTAGCACCAGTATTTTTGTTCCTAGCCTTTTATTAGTTAAATAAATCCTTTATTTCTTACCTTACGCTGTGTTCTTGCCCGACGCATCCACGGAAGAACAAATCCGGCATCGCTATGCCCACCAAGCGTCACAATAATAGCCTATTGAAAAAAATGCTAGTCATAGATCCTCTGAAAGAGAGCTTTTTAGGTAAGTACTGCAACAACAAAAAGGTCAAAGATCCTCTGTATGACAGGAGTAATCAGCTATTTTAGAGACATAACCTACTGCAGAAAGTTTATTAAAATATCTTCTGTATGCTTTGTCTATTAGCCTTTTAGGAGAAAAAAAAATGTTAGTCACAGATACTCTGACAGAGCGCTTTTTTAACAAGTAATGCAACAACAAAAAGGTCAAAGATCCCCTAAAGGTCAAAGATCCCCTAAATCAGTGGTCCCCAACCTTTTTGTAGCTGCGGACCGGTCAACGCTTGAAAATTTGTCCCACAGACTTGGGGGGTTTCATAAAGAAATACAATCATGTGTGCTTACGGACTGTATCCCTGCAGACTGTATTTATCTATATTGATATATAATGTATATATTGTGTTTTTATGTTGATTTAATAAAAAAAAAAAAAATGGTTGTAGTTTTTTTTATTTATTTCTTTGGCGGCGCGGTACATATTTTTTTCTTGTGCGGCGCGGTACATATCGACCCGGTGGTTGGGGACCACTGCCCTATATGACAAGAGCACTACTGTTTATGATAACCTATTAAAAAAAGGCTGGTTAAAGATCCTCTGAAATAGCACCTTTTAAGCAACTACTGCAACAACAAAAAGGTCAAAGATCCTCTATTACAGTGGTCCCCAACCACCGGGCCGCAGAAGAATTTTCTATTCATTTTTATTAAAAAAAAATATATATTTATTTATTTATTTTTTGGGGTAAATCACCATAAAAAACACAATATACACTTACAATTAGGGCACCAACCACAAAAACCTCCCTTTCTCATGACAAAAACGTCCCTTTTTCATGACAAAGAAAAAAAAATAAAAAAATAAAAAAATAAGGCCCCCCCCCCCCCCCCCCCCCCAAGTCTGTGACAGGAGCGATCTGCATTTTTTTCGAAGAATGCTGTCAAAGATCCTCTAAATGACCAAAGCGCTATGCTGTTTTTCGTAACATACTGAAAAAGTCAAATAAAAGATAAATACATTTTTCTTTTTTTTTTCTTTGAATTAAATCAACATAAAAAACACAATATACACTTACAATTAGTGCACCAACCACAAAAACCTCCGCTTTTCATGACAAAAACGTCCCTTTTTCATGACAAAGAAGAAAAAAAAAAAAAAAGGACACCCCCGGGCCGCGGAACAAATTACTAAGCGTTGACCGGTCCGCGGATACAAAAAGGTTGGGGACCACTGCTCTAAAGGACCGAAGTGCTATGCTGTTCTTGATAACATATTGCAAAAATTCCAGTCTGAGGACAGGTTCGATTTACGTTTTTTCTACGAATGTCGTCATAGATCCTCGAAATGAACGGAGTGCAATGCTGTTTTGATAACACACTGCAATATTCACTTTTTTTCTAGGAATGTCGTCAAAGATCCTTGAAATGATCGAAGCGCTATGCAGTTCTTGATAACATACTGAAAAACACAAGTCTGTGACACGAGCAATCTGCGTTTTTCTTTTCTAGGAATGTCGTCAGAGATCCTCTAAATGACCGGAGTGCTATGCTGTTTTTGATAACGTACTGCAAAAACTTAGGTCTGTGACAGGAACGATTTACAGTTTTTTCTAGGAATACAGTCAAGGATCCTCTAAATGACCAGAGCGCTATGCTGTTCTTGATAACATACTGAAAAACTCAAGTCCGTGACAGGAGCAATCTGCATTTTTTTCTAGGAATGTCGTCAAAGATCCTCTAAATGACCAAAGCGCTATGCTGTTCTTGATAACATACTGAAAAAGTCAAGTCTGTGACAGGAGCAATCCGCTTTTTTTTCTAGGAATGTGGTCAAAGATCCTCCAAATGACCGAAGTGCTATGCTGTTCTTGATAACATACTGCAAAAATTCCAGTCTGAAGACAGGAACGATTTACGTTTTTTTCTAGGAATGTCGTCATAGATCCTCGAAATGAACGGAGTGCAATGCTGTTTTGATAACACACTGCAATATTCAAGTCTGTGACAGGAAGGATTTACTTTTTTTCTAGGAATGTCGTCAAAGATCCTTGAAATGATCGAAGCGCTATGCAGTTCTTGATAACATACTGAAAAACTCAAGTCTGTGACAGGAGCAATCTGCATTTTTCTTTTCTAGGAATGTCGTCAGAGATCCTCTAAATGAACAAAGTGCTATGCTGTTTTTGATAACATACTGCAAAAATTCAAGTCTATGACAGGAATGATTTACTTTTTTTCTATGAATGCAGTCAAAGATTCTCTAAATGACTTGAGTGCTATGCTGTTTTTCATAACATATTGCAAAAACTCAAGTTTGTGACTAGAGCAATCTGCACTTTTTTCTAGGAACGTCGTCAAAGATCTTCTAAATGACCGAAGCGCTATGCTGTTCTTGATAACATACTGAAAAAGTCAAGTCTGTGACAGGAGCAATCTGCATTTTTTTCTAGGAATGTGGTCAAATATCCTCCAAATGACCGAAGTGCTATGCTGTTCTTGATAACATACTGCAAAAATTCCAGTCTGAAGACAGGAACGATTTACGTTTTTTTCTAGGAATGTCGTCATAGATCCTCGAAATGAACGGAGTGCAATGCTGTTTTGATAACACACTGCAATATTCAAGTCTGTGACAGGAAATATTTACTTTTTTTCTAGGAATGTCGTCAAAGATCCTTGAAATGATCGAAGCGCTATGCAGTTCTTGATAACATGCTGAAAAACTCAAGTCTGTGACAGGAGCAATCTGCGTTTTTCTTTTCTAGGAATGTCGTCAGAGATCCTCTAAATGACCGGAGTGCTATGCTGTTTTTGATAACGTACTGCAAAAACTTAGGTCTGTGACAGGAACGATTTACAGTTTTTTCTAGGAATACAGTCAAGGATCCTCTAAATGACCAGAGCGCTATGCTGTTCTTGATAACATACTGAAAAACTCAAGTCTGTGACAAGAGCAATCTGCACTTTTTTCTAGGAATGTCGTCAAAGATCCTTGAAATGATCGAAGCGCTATGCAGTTCTTGATAACATGCTGAAAAACTCAAGTCTGTGACAGGAGCAATCTTCGTTTTTCTTTTCTAGGAACGTCGTCAGAGATCCTCTAAATGACCGGAGTGCTATGCTGTTTTTGATAACGTACTGCAAAAACTTAGGTCTGTGACAGGAACGATTTACAGTTTTTTCTAGGAATACAGTCAAGGATCCTCTAAATGACCAGAGCGCTATGCTGTTCTTGATAACATACTGAAAAAGTCAAGTCTGTGACAGGAGCAATCCGCTTTTTTTTCTAGGAATGTGGTCAAAGATCCTCCAAATGACTGAAGTGCTATGCTGTTCTTGATAACATACTGCAAAAATTCCAGTCTGAAGACAGGAACGATTCAGTTTTTTTCTAGGTATGTCGTCATAGATCCTCGAAATGAACGGAGTGCAATGCTGTTTTGATAACACACTGCAATATTTAAGTCTGTGACAGGAAAGATTTACTTTTTTTCTAGGAATGTCGTCAAAGATCCTTGAAATGATCGAAGCGCTATGCAGTTCTTGATAACATACTGAAAAACTCAAGTCTGTGACAGGAGCAATCTGCATTTTTCTTTTCTAGGAATGTCGTCAGAGATCCTCTAAATGAACAAAGTGCTATGCTGTTTTTGATAACATACTGCAAAAATTCAAGTCTATGACAGGAATGATTTACTTTTTTTCTATGAATGCAGTCAAAGATTCTCTAAATGACTTGAGTGCTATGCTGTTTTTCATAAAATATTGCAAAAACTCAAGTTTGTGACAAGAGCAATCTGCACTTTTTTCTAGGAACGTCGTCAAAGATCTTCTAAATGACCGAAGCGCTATGCTGTTCTTGATAACATACTGAAAAACTCAAGTCTGTGACAGGAGCAATTTACGTTTTTTTTCTAGGAATGCAGTCAAAGATCTTCTAAATGACTTGAGTGCTATGCTGTTTTTCATAACATATTGCAAAAACTCAAGTCTGTGACAAAAACGAATATCGTATTTCCAGGAATATCGTCAAAGATCCTCTAATCTACCAAAGTGCTATGCTGTTTCTGATAACGTACTTCAAAAACTGCAAAAAAAATTATGTTTTTTTTAGGACTGCAGTCAAAGATCCTCTAAATGACCGGAGCTCTACGCTGTTTTTGATAACATACTGCAAAAACTCAAGTCTGTGACAGCAGCGATCTGCGTTTTTTTTCTAGGAACGCAGTCAAAGATCCTCTAATCTACCAAAGTGCTATGTTGTTTCTGATAACGTACATCAAAAACTGCCAAAAGTGTTCGTTTTTTTTTTTTAGGATTGCAGTCAAAGATCCTCTAAATGACCGCAGCTCTATGCTGTTTTTGATAACGTACTCCAAAAACTCAAGTCTGTGACAGCAGCGATCTGCGTTTCTTTTCTAGGAACGCAGTCAAAGATCCTCTAATCTACCAAAGTGCTATGCTGTTTCTGATAACGTACATCGAAAACTGCAAAAAGTGTTCTTTTTTTTTTTTTAGGATTGCAGTCAAAGATCCTCTAAATGACCGCAGCTCTATGCTGTTTTTGATAACGTACTGCAAAAACTCAAGTCTGTGACAGCAGCGATCTGCGTTTTTTTCCTAAGAACGCAGTCAAAGATCCTCTAATCCACCAAAGTGCTATGCTGTTTCTGATAACGTACATCGAAAACTGCAAAAAGTGTTCGGTTTTTTTTTAGGATTGCAGTCAAAGATCCTCTAAATGACCGGAGCTCTATGCTGTTTTTGATAACGTACTGCAAATACTCAAGTCTGTGACAGCAGCGATCTGCGTTTTTTTTTCTAGGAACGCAGTCAAAGATCCTCTAATCTACCAAAGTGCTATGCTGTTTCTGATAACGTACATCGAAAACTGCAAAAAGTGTTCGTTTTTTTTTTAGGATTGCAGTGAAAGATCCTCTAAATGACCGCAGCTCTATGCTGTTTTTGATAACGTACTGCAAAAACTCAAGTCTATGACAGCAGCGATCCGCGTTTTTTTCTAGGAACGCAGTCAAAGATCCTCTAATCTACCAAAGTGCTATGCTGTTTCTGATAACGTACATCGAAAACTGCAAAAAGTGTTCGTTTTTTTTTAGGATTGCAGTCAAAGATCCTCTAAATGACCGGAGCTCTATGCTGTTTTTGATAACGTACTGCAAAAACTCAAGTCTGTGACAGCAGCGATCTGCGTTTTTTTCCTAGGAACGCAGTCAAAGATCCTCTAATCCACCAAAGTGCTATGCTGTTTCTGATAACGTACATTGAAAACTGCAAAAAGTGTTCGTTTTTTTTTTAGGATTGCAGTCAAAGATCCTCTAAATGACCGGAGCTCTATGCTGTTTTTGATAACGTACTGCAAATACTCAAGTCTGTGACAGCAGCGATCTGCGTTTTTTTTTTCTAGGAACGCAGTCAAAGATCCTCTAATCTACCAAAGTGCTATGCTGTTTCTGATAACGTACATCGAGAACTGCAAAAAGTGTTCGTTTTTTTTTTTTAGGATTGCAGTCAAAGATCCTCTAAATGACCGCAGCTCTATGCTGTTTTTGATAACGTACTGCAAAAACTCAAGTCTGTGACAGCAGCGATCTGCGTTTTTTTTCTAGGAACGCAGTCAAAGATCCTCTAATCTACCAAAGTGCTATGCTGTTTCTGATAACGTACATCGAAAACTGCAAAAAGTGTTCGTTTTTTTTTTTAGGATTGCAGTCAAAGATCCTCTAAATGACCGGAGCTCTATGCTGTTTTTGATAACGTACTGCAAAAACTCAAGTCTATGACAGCAGCGATCCGCGTTTTTTTCTAGGAACGCAGTCAAAGATCCTCCAAACGACCGAAGTGCTTTGCTGTTTTTGCTGATCCAATGCAAAAGCACAAATCAAAGACGGTGTATAAGACAGGAGCGTTGAGCAGCAAGCCTGCACAATGAGGCATTGTGACGTAAAGTGTGTGTGTGGTCTCCACTTGTCAGAAGCTGAGCTGTTGATTGTTGGGGCTGATAGTTGTGTTGGACGAGGACGGTCCAGCCAGGAATCAAAGCCAGCTGTGTTCCTCTTATCCTGTCTTTTATTTGCCATTTATCTCCATTTACATTTCTGCTGTTGGCACGTGTGCTCGCTCCCAAACAAGACGGCCATTGTGGTTTCTGGCTTCTAAGCCCAGGAGACCGAAGACCACATCATAGTTTGACGACTGGATGCTGATTTTGTTTTTTCTTTCAATGAATTGTTGTTCAAATGTTTCTCGAAGCAACGTTTGCGACTTTTTCGTGGCAACAAAAAGTCTCTTTTTGGACAATTATCGTTCCCAAAATCGAGCAAAACATGTCCCGTTGCCTCCGAGCTTTCTTGTATATATCTGACTAGAACGTTCCGAGTAGGATATTTCCAACTTCCCAGCAGTCCAATTTAAGACTTTTTTTTTTTATTTCTATTTTTTTACCCTGCCTCATTTTAAAGAGAAAACCATTAAAAAAAAAATGCAAAAATGTTGGACTTCCCCTCCACCGCCGTTGTTTGCGTAATCCCGCCTGACGGACACGCAAACAAACAAAACAGCACGCAAAGCACGCATGGCCTCCTTGGAGGAGGTAATTAATGGCAGAGCTCCTTACCTTGTGCCTCCAATGCTTTTCAGATGTTTGACGAGCGTGGATGCCAGAGAGAGAGACAGAGAGAGAGAGAGAGAGAGGTCGGCCATGTCTGCTCTTAATGGACTCCAAAGCTGCAAACAACAAGGAAGGACAGAATCAAGAATAGGTTTTGCTCAGGGGTCGGCAACCTTTACCACTCAAAGAGCCATTTTGACCCGTTTCGCAAAATAAAGAAAATAATGGGAGCCACAAGACTCTTGAAATGTATAATGAAATAACACTGTGTACAGAGGCTTTTTTTTTTGCTTTGTGCTATGAATGAACCAGGGGTCTCAGACACGCGGCCCAGCAATTAAACATGAAGATTTGATGTTGGTGCCCCTTATTAGCTTCACGCGTACAACTCCTCCCGATTTGTCCGGGAGAATCGCAGGTTTTAGAGTGACTATTCCGCCGGAGTGAAACCCATTCAACAAATATAAGGGCGTACTACGATGGCGCTGTCTTTAATGCCCTCCTCCACAACTTGCGCAATCAGCTTACCAGCCAGGTCACGTGTTGAATATGGCTTCTGGTGACTGCAAGGTAGTATTGTTCAACAGCCATACAGGTCACACTGAGGGTGCCAGTTTAAACAACTTTAACACTGTTACAAATATGCGCCACACTGTGATCCCCAAACCAAACAAGAATGACAAATACATTTCGGGAAAACATCCCCACTGTAACACAACATAACTAATACCCAGAATCCCATGCAACCCTGACTCTTCCAGGCTACATTATACACCCCGCTAGCACCCGCCCCCTCCTGCGTTGGTTGAGGTGAGCGGGATTGGGGGGGCATGGGGAGAGGGGTTGGTGCTAGCCTTTTTTTTTTTTTTTTTTTTTTCCAAGATGGCGCTGCTGTAGTGGCTGCTGTAGGCAGGAGCTCTGTGCTCTTGTGTCATCCTTTTGTGTTTCTCTCTTGTTTTCATGTGTTATTATATTTTTTTGGTCCAGGACCCTTTGGGACTGTGTGACAAGGGGTGGCACTTTCGTGACCTCTGTGGTGCTTTTTTTGTGGACTTCTGGATCTGCCTCCCGGGAGCCTTTTGGCCATGGAGACCAGCTGCTGGGTCTCTGCCACACCGGAGTCGGTTTGGAGGGACTGGAGGAGATGCGGATGAGGGGACAGGGCTGCGGAGCTAACAATGAGCGCTGGGACGGAGAGGCTTCGCGGTGTCTTGACTGGGTGAGCAGGTGTCGGACATCTCAGTCTCTTTGGACGTATCATCGCTCATCCATGCGGACTGGACACTGGCCGAGAGTGGAGTCGGCTGTCTTGGTTGCTTTGTTGGGTCTGCTCCTGTCTCTGGCCCTGCTCCCTCCACCCCAGCAGACGATGGCGTGGAACACCGCAGAGGCCACCACAGTGGATATGTTTCTTTTACTTTTTATTCATAGCTGTATGTAGAAGTGTCTGGTTGTATCTGCTGCTTTAATGTCTTTAATGTCCTCTGTGTTCTTTGATGTTTGATGTTTCCCTCTTACACACATGTAAGAGGGATGTGTACTATGGCTATGAGTTGTTGTTTTTTCCCCTTGGCCACAGTCTGCACCCCCTCTCCAGGGCCCAGGCTAAGACTGATTTTTTTTTATTTTAATTTAATCTTCTATTTTTTTCTCCCCCCCTTGTTTACCTGTAACTCATCTTTTTTTGTAAGGGGCGCTGGAAGCCGGCAGACCCGTCAGCGATCCTGTTCTGTCTCCCTGTAATGTTTGTCTGATCTTGAATGGGATTGTGCTGAAAATTGTAATTTTCCTGAAGGAACTCTCCTGATGGAATAAATAAAGTACTATCTAATCTAATCCATCTATGAATGAACCAGGGGTCTCAGACACGCGGCCCGCAATTAAACATGAAGATTTGATGTTGGTGCCCCTTATTAGCTTCACGCATACAATTCCTCCCGCTTTGTCCGGGAGAATCGCGAGTTTTAGAGTGACTATTCCGCCGGAGTGAAACCCATTCAACAAATATAAGGGCGTACTACGATGGCGCTGTCTTTAATGCCCTCCTCCACAACTTGCGCAATCAGCTTACCAGCCAGGTCACATGTTGAATGTGGCTTCTGGTGACTTCAAGGTATTATTGTTCAACAGCCATACAGGTCACACTGAGGGTGCCAGTTTAAACAACTTTAACGCTGTTACAAATATGCGCCACACTGTGAACCCCAAACCAAACAAGAATGACAAATACATTTCGGGAAAACATCCGCACTGTAACACAACATAACAAATACCCAGAATCCCATGCAACCATGACTCTTCCAGGCTACATTATACACCCCGCTAGCACCCACCCCCTCCTGCGTTGGATGAGGTGAGCGGGATTGGGGGGGCATGGGGGGAGGGGTTGGTGCTAGCCTGGTGTATAATGTAGCCTGGAAGAGTCAGGGTTGCATGGGATTCTGGGTATTTGTTATGTTGTGTTACCGTGCAGATGTTTTCCCAAATTTGTGTTTGTCATTCTTGTTTGGTGTGGGCTAACAGTGAGGCGCATATTTGTAACAGTGTCAAAGTTGTTTATACCACAACCCTCAGTGTTACCTGCATGGCTGTTGAACAAGTCTGCCTTGCAATCGCTTGAGGACTACAATTGAAGTTTTACACAATATGTGACTGGCCGGCACGCACACAGTGTTGCGTAACAGCAGGCACAACTACATGTATTAGAAGCTGTTATGGACACAGCCATCACGGCCTGAGTGAAAATCGCAGTATGCAAACCTCAGACAATTTTAGGGAAAGTTATTGAGGTCAGAAATCTCCCAGTAAATTCGGGAAGGTCGGCAAGTTTACAGCTGAGCCACATCAGAGTGGTCAAAGAGCCGCATGTGGCTCCGGAGCCGCGGGCTGCCGACCCCTGGGCTAGCTTGTTAGCAACCAATATATTTAACATTACAATACGTACATACATTTTACGTATTTGCCTCTAGGATCAGTAAGAAAAATGCGACCACAACGTCGTCATCAAAAATTTTAGACACCATTTTTGACGCATGTTCTCATAAATATCGATCAATGTTTATTTATATAGCCCCAAATCACAAATGTCTCAAAGGACTGCACAAATCATTACGACTACAACATCCTCGGAAGAACCCACAAAAGGGCAAGGAAAACTCACACCCAGTGGGCAGGGAGAATTCACATCCAGTGGGACGCCAGTGACAATGCTGACTATGAGAAACCTTGGAGAGGACCTCAGATTTGGGCAACCCCCCCCCCCCCCCCCCCCCCTCTAGGGGACCGAAAGCAATGGATGTCGAGCGGGTCTAACATGATACTGTGAAAGTTCAATCCATAGTGGCTCCAACACAGCCGCGAGAGTTCAGTTCAAGCGGATCCAAGACAGCAGCGAGAGTCCCGTCCACAGGAGACCATCTCAAGCGGAGGCGGATCAGCAGCGTAGAGATGTCCCCAACCGATACAGGCGTGCGGTCCATCCTGGGTCCCGACGAGCGGTCCATCCTGGGTCTCGACTCTGGACAGCCAGTACTTCATCCATGGTCATCGGACCGGACCCCCTCCACAAGGGAGGGGGGGACATAGGAGAAAGAAAAGAAGCGGCAGATCAACTGGTCTAAAAAGGAGGTCTATTTAAAGGCTAGAGTATACAGATGAGTTTTAACAAAAGCCGAATAAAACCACAATCTGTGTTCTGCGCACAAAAAAACTAAGGGACGGTAATAAATCCAATGTATTGACGCGTTACTTTCCACGGCTAATTATGTGTTGCATTTTATTCAAAAAATGTTTTTTCTTTTACAAAGGTGATGCTAAAACGTTGGCATGGAATCAGATGATTGGTCAACATTTGCGGAAAAATTACACCCGGCCCACATATTTTTAGCGCTTTGACAATCAAACATCTCGAAATTTGCGCAATTTTATTATTTTTTTTCCCGCCCAAATTCAGTTGAGATAGGCTCCAGCGCCCATTTCAAATTGTTTTGGGAAATATTCGACATCGTGTCATCTGAACCAAAGGGGAAGCGAACCATCCAGACTGTTATCGACGCAAAGTTGAAAAGCCAGCATCTGTGATGGTATGGGGGTGTATTAGTGCCCAAGGCATGGGTAACTTACACATCTGTGAAGGCACCATTAATGCTGAATGGTACATACAGGTTTTGGAACAACATATGCTGCCATCTATGCGCCGTCTTTTTCATGGACGCCCCTGCTTATTTCAGCAAGACAATGCCAAGCCACATTCAGCAAGTGTTACAACAGCGTGGCTTCGTAAAAAAAAGAGTGCGGGTACTTTCCATCACAAAATATGTTGTCTTTGTACTGCATTCAATTGAATATGGGTTGAAAAGGATTTGAAAATCATTGCATTCTTTTTATATTTACATTTAATACAATTTCCCAACTCATATGGAAACAGGGTTTGTAAAAACATGATTTATTCTAAAAAATCATCCCTCCATCCATTTTCTGCCGCTTATTCCCTTTCGGGGTCGCAGGGGGCGCTGGCGCCTATCTCAGCTACAATCGGGCGGAAGGCGGGGTACACCCTGGACAAGTCGCCACCTCATCGCAGGGCCAACACAGATAGACGGACAACATTCACACTCACATTCACACACTAGGGCCAATTTAGTGTTGCCAATCAACCTATCCCCAGGTGCATGTCTTTGGAAGTGGGAGGAAGCCGGAGTACCCGGAGGGAACCCACGCATTCACGGGGAGAACATGCAAACTCCACACAGAAAGATCCCGAGCCTGGATTTGAACCCAGGACTGCAGGAACTTCGTATTGTGAGGCAGACGCACTAACCCCTCTCCCACCGTGAAGCCCTAAAAAATCATAAAAGGTACAAAAACAGAAAACAAGGCGAAGGCACAACGTGCTGATCACACTCGGAGCTAACGCTTAGGAATGTCACCAACCTTTTTGAAACTAAGAGCTACTTCTTGGGTACTGATTAATGCAAAGGGCTACCAGTTTGATACACACTTAAATAAATTGCCAGAAATAGCCAATTTGCTCAATTTACCTTTAACTCTATGTTATTACTAATAATCAATGATATTTATCTTTGTGGAAACACTGATCATCTTAATGATTTTTCACAATATATATATTTTTTTGATGACATGTTTTAAATAGGTTAAAATCTAATCTGCACTTTGTTAGAAAATATAACAAATTGGACCAAGCTATATTTCTAACAAAGACAAATCATTATTTCTTCTAGATTTTCCAAAACAAAGACTTTGAAATAAGAATTCAACTTACAGATTTTCTAGATTTGCCAGAATTTTTTTATTTTATTTTAATCATAATAAGTTTGAAGAAATATTTCACAAATATTATTTGTTGAAAAAACAGAAGCTAAAATGAAGAACTAAATTAAAATGTATTTATTTTTCTTTACAATAAAAAAAATAAATTTACTTGGACATTGATTTAAATTGTCAGGAAAGAAGAGGAAGGATTTTAAAAGGTAAAAAGGTACATGTGTTTAAAAATCCTAAAATAATTTTTAAGGTTGTATTTTTTCTCTAAAATTGTCATTCTGAAAGTTGTGAGAAGCAAAGTAAAAAAAATTAATGAATTTATTTAAACAAGTGAAGACCAAGTCTTTCATATTTTTTCTTGGATTTTCAAATTCTATTTGAGTTTTGTCTCTCTTAGAATAAAAAATATCGAGCAAAGCGAGACCAGCTTACTAGTAAATAAATACAATTTAAAAAATAGAGGCAGCTCACTGGTAAGTGCTGCTATTTCAGCTATTTTTAGAACAGGCCCACGGGCACCGCGTTGGTGACCCCTGGCATGGACTATAGACTTACGTGGACAAGGCATGAAGCGGACAAATCTTATGTGGACAAGGTATGAAGCGAACAAATCTTATGTGGACAAGGTATGAAGCGAACAAATCTTATGTGGACAAGGTATGAAGCGAACAAATCTTATGTGGACAAGGTATGAAGCGAACAAATCTTATGTGGACAAGGTATGAAGCGAACAAATCTTATGTGGACAAGGTATGAAGCGAACAAATCTTATGTGGACAAGGTATGAAGCGAACAAATCTTATGTGGACAAGGCATGAAGCGAACAAATCTTATGTGGACAAGGCATTAAGCGAACAATGACGCCTGCCCGAGTGTGGCGAACAACGGGAATAAATAGCTCTCTGATTCGTGCTCGGCAACAGGTGAATGTGCCGAACACTAATCAGAGAGAGGTGGAAATAATAAGTAACCATGGTAACTGACAAGGGTGCACTAAACAGGAACTAAGGGAATCCAAAACTAACTCTCTGTAGGTCGTTTTTAGACGAGCCTTCCATTGTTGCTTCCAATCATCCCGATTCTCCATACATTTGGCCAGTTCCTTGGTACTCTGAGCTCCTGCATTCTTCTCGAGCAAGGGTCCCCAAACTACGGCCCGCGGGGCCACATACGGCCCGCCGGCGTCCAAAATCCGGCCCGCGGGTAGGCCTGATTAAAAATATAAAAAAGTTTAATTTATTATTATTTTTTTTTAATCTGTCCTTTCTAGCCCATCCATCAATCTATTTTCTACCGCTTGTTAGTGTCAGGGTTGCCTAGCCGCACAGGCAAATCATATTGTCTAAAAATGCATTTTCCCATCGATAACATGACGTCATCACGTGCACGCTCTTTCAATCAATTAGTGCACGAGGGGGAAAAAATGGCAAAATCGTAATATAGACTCCAAGTGTAGGGTTTTTAAACATCAGTGGAAATGTGACTTGTTTTTGTCTATATATATATGTATATATATATATATATATATATATATATATATATACATATATATATATATATATATATATATATATATATACATATACCGCTTATTCCCGTTGGGGCCGCGGGGGGCGCTGGTGCCTATCTCAGCTACAATCGGGCGGAAGGCGGTGTACACCCTGGACAAGTCGCCACCTCATCGCAGGGCCAACAATAATAGAGGTAAATTATAGGTATTGTTCACTATCAATAGCGCTATTTCTATTGGTATTTGTATTGCTCCATTTGTAGTGTTATAATGTTCATCGTCATTTCTGTATTAATATTTATTTGGCTAACTGCTTCTTTGCTATCACTTTTACCATCGTATTTGTACATATTCTATTTGTTGCTCTATTGTAGTTGTTGTCATTGTTGTGTTTGCTGTTGTTGTTTTTGTCTCTGTCTAATCCCCCTCTTATCCCCACAATTTCCTCCTCTGTCTTCCTTTTTTTCGCTTTCTATCCCCTCCGGCTCCGGCCCGGCTGCATCAAATGATAATATAAATACACTTAATAAAGTCAAATTCAAATAAGACAACAAGAGAAGAGTCCTACACTTCTCTTTTGTAAAGTAAATCTGAAAAGCCGATATGGGCATCGACATCAACTATATGATTGGCGTAAGAAGCTGGACAGGACAAAAAAAAGAGAATCTGAATCGAATCGTCACCCAACGAATCCAAATCAGATCGAATCGCTAGGTGCCCAAAGATTCACACCTTTAAAATCTAATATACCTCATCTATCCATCCATCCATCCATCATCTTCCGCTTATCCGAGGTCGGGTCGCGGGGGCAACAGCCTAAGCAGGGAAACCCAGACTTCCCTCTCCCCAGCCACTTCGTCTAGCTCTTCCCGGGGGATCCCGAGGCGTTATTGTTAATATACCTCATTAACAATAAAATGATTTCATTTTTATTTAGTTTTGTGTATCAATGCAAAGTGCAGTTGTATATGCACAACATGTTTTTGTTATTGATTTTCTGCTTTGTTTTTCACTGCTTTACTTTAGTCAGACCACAGAACACTTTTCCACTTTGCATCAGTCCATCTTAGATTATTTCGGGCCCAGAGAAGCCGGCGGCGTTTCTGGATGTTGTTGATAAATGGCTTTCGCTTTGCATAGTAGAGTTTTAACTTGCACTTACAGATGTAGCGACCAACTGTATTTAGTGACAGTGGTTTTCTGAAGTGTTCCTGAGCCCATGTGGTGATATCCTTTAGAGATTGATGTCTGTTTTTGATACAGTGCCGGGATCGAAGGTCACGGTCATTCAATGTTGGTTTCTGGCCATGCCGCTTACGTGGAGTGATTTCTCCAGATTCTCTGAACCTTTTGATGATATTATGGACCGTAGATGTTGAAATCCCTAAATTTCTTGCAATTGCACTTTGAGAAACGTTGTTCTCAAACTGTTTGACTATTTGCTCACGCAGTCGTGGACAAAGGGGTGTACCTCGCCCCATCCTTTCTTGTGAAGGACTGAGCATTTTTTGGGAAGCTGTTTTTACACCCAATCATGGCACCCACCTGTTCCCAATTAGCCTGCACACCTGTGGGATGTTCCAAATAAGTGTTTGATGAGCATTCCTCAACTTTATCAGTATTTATTGCCACCTTTCCCAACTTCTTTGTCACGTGTTGCTGGCATCAAAATTCTAAAGTTAAAGGTTATTCGCAAAATAAAAATAATTGGCATTTTTTGGGAGGCTGTTTTTGTGTTTTAAACTATTTTATGTATTTTGTGTTCTTTAATTTTTCCCTTTTGTTTTTACCAAGATGGGACCACATTACTGCACTTTTTTTAACAAAGAAAGTGCAGTCTACCAAGTTCAATTCCAAGTGTGTTAAACATACTTGGCCAATAAAGCTGAGTCTTTGGACATCGCTGTATTTGTCAGAGTTTGTTGTTGACGAACCCCAAGATGCAGAGATGGAGGGAGGTATTTTGCAGGAAAACATGATTTAAATAAACACTAAGACAAAAACAAACAAAGGGTTCAAACAAAAAGCGCGCACCTGGGCGGATAACAAACAAAAGGCCCAGCGTGGAAGCTAACAGTTCTCTAGCAGGAAACAGAAGTCGTACTTGTAAAATGAAAAAACAAACTGCAAGCAGGGAACAAAAAACAGTAAGCTACAAAACATCAACCGAATATAGCTTACCGCTACGCTGCAAAGACACGACAAGGTACGACACGACAGGAGCGATAACACATGACAAGAGCGACAAGAAGTGACATCGGCAAATCAATAATCCAGCTCTGACTGGAAGACAAAGCAGGTACAAATAGGAGCGGACTGATTGACACCAGCTGTGGCCAGGTGCCAATCAGCCACAGCTGAGGGGAAACAAAGCACTCGGGGAGACAAACAGGAAGCTGTACCAAAATAAGAGTGCTGACAGGAACTAAGGACAGGAAATACTAAACACACAGAGGAGAAACTAAAACACAAACAAACTGTCAGTGGCAAGCCTGACAGTATTATGGAGATTACAATCAGTCGAATAAGAATGAGATTTTTAACCTTTTTTGCTGCACCCTCTACATCTTTTTTTTTTTTTTTAAATAAAAAAAAAAACGTAGTGGCATTAAAAATGTTATGTTTTATGTGCACTTCCATTTATTTGTGTCCACCCAGTCTGAACTCCAAAAGGGTTACTGTAATATTATGGTAGAAACTTAAGACCTGGGCCCAAGTTTAGCCCCCTTGGCCAAGGCCAGTGGGGGGAGGGAGTGCTGTCGCCGAGGGGTGGCTGAAAGAAAGCGGGTCAGAGCAGCGTTGGATCCATCAAGAAGCCTCCAGCATCACATTTGGCTGCAATTAAATCAGCTCTGTGATAAAAAACAGATGGTGCAAATATGGCGGCGGTGCTAAACCTGTTTTTTCTCTCCTTTTTTTATTTTTATAAAAAACAACAATATAGCAATTCTTTTTTTTTTTTTTTTTTTTAGCTTGTGTGGCCTTCTGCTGACATTTTTAATGACCGTGACCTTTCACCTACGTGCAATAGGAGGCCTAATAGATTAGAGTGTGACTGTCACTTTAAAAGAGTGTCTCTGACGACATGCCAGGCCACCTTTGAACCCCGGAGTAAAGCAACGGGGGTTGAAGTGGCTTAAAAGCGGTTTGGACGGGGGGGTGGAAACAGTTGGGCAGGTGCTCCCTACAGGGGACCCCGCTGATGGATGGGTCTGGCTGGGGTGCCCCGGCCCTCACCATAGTGGAGATGGATGTCCCAACTTGCTCCAGGTTCAAAAATGAGGTGCTGCTTGACAACCTCGACTCAAAAACTGAGTCCATTCATTCTAGAGTTTCACAACAAGGGGAACCAAACAACTTTAGGGTGAAGTTGTTTAAACCTTAATCCATCCACCCCCTGACTCCCCCTTATGTGTCCATAAGTCAGGTAAAGTTCTAGATTTGTCCTTCCTTTACACACACTAGTTAGCTTCATGTACCACTAATAACCCAGCCATACTGCATAAAAGCGTACAAATAGTCTTTGACGATCACGAAAAAAAGATATACAGTGGGGCGAAAAAGTATTTAGTCAGCCATCGATTGTGCAAGTTCTCCCACTTAAAATGATGAAAGAGGTCTGTAATTTTCATCATAGGTACACTTCAACTGTGAGAGACAGAATGTGAAAAGAAAATCCAGGAATTCACATTGTAGGAATTTTAAATAATTATGGTGTAAAATAAGTAGGTTTTAGCTCAAAATCTCACGATACATGGCCCCATTCATTCTTTCCTTAACACGGATCAATTGTCATGTCCCCTTAGCAGAAAAACAGCCCCAAAGCGTGATGTTTCCACCCCCATGCTTCACAGTAGGTATGGTGTTCTTGGGATGCAACTCAGTATTCTTCTTCCTCCAAACACGACGAGTTGAGTTTATACCAAAATGGATACGTGGATGATACAGCAGAGGATTGGGAGAATGTCATGTGGTCAGATGAAACCAAAATATAACTTTTTGGTATAAACTCAACACGTCGTGTTTGGAGGAAGAAGAATACTGAGTTGCATCCCAAGAACACCAAACCTATATATATATTTATGAAATATATATGAAATACTCGAGTTGGTGAATTGGCTGTAAATATACTCCTCCCCTCTTAACCACGCCCGCCGCTCCAACCACGCCTCTGCCCCACCCCTACCCCTGACCACGCCCCTCACCCCCCACCTCCCGAAATTTGGATATCTCAAGGTTGGCAAGTATCTATATAGCGTATTCTTCTTGTTGCAAGAATTTTCCAGTAATTTTGTCATCCATGGTTGATTGTTTTTTCTTTTGCTTCTCAATAAGTATTTCAATGGACAACGTTTGTCATAAAGCATCATGAAAATATTAACAAAATTACCATATGTATTATCTACATCATTTTCACTGTATACATCGTCCCAACTTTGATCCCTCAGATCATTCTTGAAAACTGTCATACATTTTTCTGTTTATCTGTCCATCTATTTTTCTACCGTTTGTCCCTCTAGGGCAGGGGTGTCAAACTCAAATACAGAGTGGGCCAGAATTTTAAACGGAACAAAGGTTGAACCAATTAACCTTTTAATAGGGACCCAAACAAGTTTTGCGTTAAATATTGAACAAGCAAGGCTTATATAACTTTAGTGACATGCAAAATCCAGTTTCAAACAATAATAATAATAATAATAAAAAATATCAATGGCATATCAAATAAAATTCAAATAAAAATGTCATGCCTTTTTTTCTATTTGCAATCTTCTGAGGTAAATATAAAAAAATTTCCGCAGGCTAATAATACATTTGAAAATAAAATAACAATAATGAATGAACCAGAGATTCAAGCCTTGAAGTAGCAAGAGAAAATACATGAATAAAATGTTAATTATTGGTCAGTTTGCTGGAAGTTTCCCGGAAGAGTTAGTGCTGCAAGGGATTCTTGGTATTTGTTCTGTTGTGATACGGTGCGGATGTTCACCCGAAATGTGTTTGTCATTCTTGTTTGGTGTGGGTTCACAGTGTAGCGCATATTTGTAACAGTGTTAAAGTTGTTTATACGGCCACCCTCAGTGTGACCTGTATGGCTGTTGACCAAGTATGGCTTGCATTCACTTGTGCGTGTGTGTGTGTGAGTGTGTGTAAAAGCCACAAATATTATGTGACACGCTGTTAGTATGGAGGAAAAGCGGACGTGACGACAGGTTGTAGAGAACGCTAAAGGCAGTGCCTTAAATGCACGCCCCCAATATAGTTGTCCAGGTGGAAATCGGTAGAAATTCGGGAGAATGGTTGCCCCGGGAGATTTTCGGGAGGGGCACTGAACTTCGGGAGTCTACCGGGAAAATTAGGAGGGTTGGCAAGTATGAGTATTAGCGGTGAATGCGGTGTTACAGCGGCACCGACACTGTATAACACCGGCGGGCCAGCTCTAATGCTAAATTGATATTGCCTCAAGGGCCAAATTAAATTACACGCCGGGTCAGATTTGGCCCGCGGGCCAGAGTTTGACACCCATGCTCTAAGGGTTGCGGGGATGCTGGAGCCTATCCCAGCTGCACTCGGGTGGAAGGCGGGGTACACTCTGGACGAGTCGCCACCGCATCGCAGGGCAAAGAGATATATTCTTCGAAATGTCTTCGCAAAAAACGTATGTTATCTTTATTGAGGATGCTAAATGTGTCATTAGTGTGATTGACAGGTGATCAGTCCACGCTATGCCCCTCCTCTAGCGCTAAGTAGATCGCAGGATGAGTGATATGAAGAAAATGAGACAAAAGATTTGTTTTTCTTTGGCAGAGGAAGACAAAACGCTGCCAACAAAGTCTTTGACGCAAAGCAACTTGGTCACTTGGCGCACAGATCACAGGACGTCAGTCATGGTTCGGATTCCTGCGGATGCCACATTTGGGCGCGTGAACTTTACATGTGTCATTCGATAGCGGCTATGCGACTCGTGGGTCAGATCTGCTCTATTCACTCCACAGTTGCGTGACTTGGCCAAGACAATTGAGCGAAAAAGCATTTTTGAGATGATTACTTTAAGTGTTTACTCTGGTTTTATGTTCTCAATCTGTTCGATGAGCTCGTACTATTTTCCCACAGCACAGGGAGAAAAACAGAGCTGCATCGGTCTTGCTCTGAGACAATCTGTGAGCTTTCTATTAACAAATACATCGCACACAAAAATAATAAAGATGATTAAAAACAATCTCTGGCTGGAATCCGTCTATGGCATGGGTGTCAAACTCTGTAATTTCATTTGGCCCTTGAGGCAGTATGAAAGTAACACCGCATTCACCACTAATACTCATACTTGCCAACCCTCACGATTTTCCCGGACTCCCAAATTTCAGTGCCCCTCCCGAAAATCTCCCGGGGTAAACATTCTCCCGAATTTCTCCCCATTTGTACCCGGACGACAATATTGGGGGCATGCATTAACGGCACTGCCTTTAGCGTCCTCTACAACCTGTCGTCACGTCCGCTTTTCCTACATAGAAATAGCGTGCCAACCCAGTCGCATAATATATGCGGATTTTACACACACACGCACACAAGTGAATGCAACGCATACTTGTTCAACAGCCATACAGGTCACACTGAGGGTGGCCGTATAAACAACTTTATCAATCTTACAAATATGCACCACACTGTGAACCCACACCAAACAAGAATAACAAACACATTTCGGGAGAACATCTGCACCGTAACACAACATAAACACAACAGAACAAATACCCAGAACCCCTTGCAGCACTAACTCTCCCGGGACGCTACAATATACCCCCCCAGCAATAATTAATGTTTTACTCATGCACTTTCTTTTGCTACTTCAAGGCTTAGATGTTTGATTAATTTGTTATTATTTTATTTGCAAATGTATTATTAGCTTGTGGAAAACGTTTATTTTGATATTTACCTCAATGGGCTGCAAATAGAAAAGAGGCATTCAATTTTTATTTAAATTTTGTTTGATATGCCATTAATATTTTTTACTGGTTATTATTTAAAACTCGATTTTACATGTCACTATAAAGTTATATAAGCCTTGCTTGTTCAATATTCAATGCAAAACTTGTTTAGGCCCCTATTAAACGGTTAATTTGTTCAACCTTGGCCCGTGGCTCTGTTCAGTTTTAAATTTTGGCCCACTCAGTATTTGAGTTTGACACCCCTGGTCTATGGTGTCATAACTCTTAAAGTGGAACTGCACTTTTTGGGGAATTTTGTCGATCATTCAAAATCCCAATCTAAGACAAAAAGACATGTTTTTTTTTTTTTTATGCATTCCATCTATCCATCCATCTTCTTTCACTTATCCGAGGTCTCCCCAGCCACTTCGTCCAGCTCCTCCCAGGGGATCCCGAAGCGTTCCCAGGCCAGCCGGGAGACATAGTCTTCCCAACGTGTTCTGGGTCTTCCCCGTGGCCTCCTACCGGTCGGACGTGCCCGAAACTCCTCCCTAGGGAGGCGTTCGGGTGGCATCCTGACCAGATGCCCGAACCACCTCATCTGGCTCCTCTCGATGTGGAGGAGCAGCGGCTTTAATTCGAGCTCCTCCCGGATTGCACAGCTTCACATCCTATCTCTAAGGGAGAGACCCGACACCTGGCGGAGGAATTTCCTTTCGGCCACTTGCACCCGTGATCTTGTCCTTTCGATCATAACCCAAAACTCATGACCATAGGTGTAAATGGGAACGTAGATTGACTGGTAAATTGAGAGCTTTGCCTTCCGGCTCAGCTCCTTCTTCACCACAACGGATCGATACAGCGTCCCCATTACTGAAGACGCCGCACCGATCCGCCTGTCGACCGCACGATTCACTCTTCCCTCACTCGTGAACAAGACTCCTAGGTACTTGAACTCCTCCACTTGGGGCAAGATATCCTCCCCAACCTGTAGATGGCACTCCACCCTTTTCCGGGCGAGAACCATGGACTCGGACTTGGAGGTGCTGATTCTCATCCCAGTCGCTTCACACTCGGCTGCGAACCAAAGATCTTGGACCACATCATCTGCAAAAAGCAGAGACCATACCAGATACCCTCAATGCCCTGACTGGGCCAAGAAATTCGGTCCATGAAAGTTATGAACAGAATCGAGTCCAACCCTCACTGGAAACGGGTCCGACTTACTGCCGGCGATGCGGACCAAGCTCTGACCCTGATCATACAAACCTATAGAAACGGTTTTCATCGAAACGGTTTATGTATTCCAATTCCTAAAATATGGTAAGTAGGAAGTGGCTAACAGGAGTACATTATTCCGTACTAAAGCCCTACAAAAAAACATCCAAAAACCGCCAACAATATCCCATTTACATTTTGTGACCTGAATGTTAACCAAGTATTAGCGACATTGTTATTTTAAGAGCTAACACAAACTGTTTTCAGCAGCGCCGTGATCACAGGGAGCTAACTAGCTTATGATGCTCTATTGACATATTGAGCCAGTGAGCTGCTGCATCGTCTCCGAGTAGGTGAAAGTGAATTCTAGATTATTAATCATGCCTCTCATCTGGATAGGAGAAGGATGTGGCCATAAATCAAGAAGTTGGTCAACTTTGACAAACCACTTGGCAAGAAAGACATGAAAAGACGCTCGTTTGCGGCCCTTTTTTGTTACGATTATGATTGATTCTTCATCTAAACGGGAAATTATTAACACCCTGTCAGTGGTTGATGTTTTATTATGTTTTTAGTTTTTATAGCTTGTTCAGCGCTTAGCAATACTGCGACATGATGCTTAGTGTTTCACTAAAACCGGATCTGTTAAGCACACAACTTAATTAATCAATATGTAGTAAACACACCCATAAACAGCTTTACATTGTGTATCATTTATATTTGCATTTAGATAGATGGATGGATGGATGGATGGATGGATGGATGGATGGATGGATGGATGGATGGATGGATAGATAGATAGATAGATAGATAGATGGATAGATAGATAGATAGATAGATAGATAGATAGATAGATAGATAGATAGATAGATAGATAGATAGATAGATAGATAGATAGATGGATGGATGGATGGATGGATGGATGGATGGATGGACGGACGGACGGACGGACGGACGGACGGACGGACGGACGGACGGACGGACGGACGGACGGACGGACGGACAGACAGACAGACAGACAGACAGACAGACAGATAGATAGATAGATAGATAGATAGATAGATAGATAGATAGATAGATGGATAGATGGATAGATGCATAGATGGACGGAGGGACGGATAGTACTTTATTGATTACTTCAGGAGAGTCCCCTCAGGAAAATTAAAACCATGCGTTAAACAAACAAGCGTATTTACCTTTTAATTGAGATGACAGCGCTGATCTCTTTTTTGCAAAAACTACCTCTAGTTTGTACTACGTTAGTTGGCGACATGAACGACATCTTTGACTGTCCTTTTCAAAAAGGCATTGTTCAATTTATCTGCGGTGAACTCAGATGTTTGTTTCATCCCTGGCCCAGCTGGCCGGGGGATGTTTTTCCCCAGTTTATTTGGGTAAGCACTCCATTTATGTTGGAATAGTTTGGCTTCAAAGAAAGTCAGTCCCGTCAATGATTATAATGACCAAAATACTGTAAATATTGACCATATTACTTATTTTTACGAGCCTGTCTGTTACTACATTATATATAGACTTACAGTGTGTGTGTAAAATGTTAATGGAGGGGTTTTGAAGTTGTTATAGAGCATGGGTGTCAAACTCAAATACAGAGTGGGCCAAAATTTAAAAATGAACAAAGCCGCGGGCCAAGGTTGAACAAAGTAACCTTTTAATAGGGACTCAAACAAGTTTTGCATTGAACATTGAACAAGCAAGGCTTACATACAGTAACTTTATAGTGACATGCAAAATCGATTTTCAAATAATTATAATAATAATAATAATAATTAAAGAATATTAATGGCATATCAAATAACATTTAAATACAAATTTAATTTAATAAACCACTCATTCATTCATTCACAAATTTAATGCCTCTTTTTTATTTGCAGCCTTCTGAGGTAAATATCAAAATATATTGTAGCGTCCCGAAAGAGTTAGTGCTGCAAGGGGTTTTGGGTATTTGTTCTGTTGTGTTTATGTTATGTTACAGTGCAGATGTTCTCCCGAAATGTGTTTGTCATTCTTGTTTGGTGTGAGTTCACGCTGTGGCGCATATTTGTAACAGTGTTAAAGTTGTTTATATGGCCACCCTCAGTGTGACCTGTATGGCTGTTGACCAAGTATGCCTTGCATTCACTTATGTGTGTGTAATAGCCGCAAAAATTATGCGAGTGGGCCTGCACGCTGTTTGTGTGGAGGAAATGCGGACGTGACGACAGGTTGTAGAGAATGCTAAAGGCAGTGCTTTTAAGGCACGCCCTCAATATTGTTGTCCGGGTGGAAATCGGGAGAATGATTGCCCCGGGAGATTTTCGGGAAGGGCACTGAACTTCGGGAGGATTGGCAAGTGTGAGAAATTGCGGTGTTACAGCGGCACCGCTGCTGTGTAATAACGGCGGGCCAGTTGTAATGTTTGATATTGCCTCAAGGGCCGAATTAAATTACACAGCGGGCCAAATCGCGGGCCAGAGTTTGACACCCATGTTATAGAGGGTTTGAAGGCTACAACGGTGACTTCCATTAGTCATTATCCATGCGTTTGTTACGTCCCGCCTCGATTACTGAAACGTATTATTTTCGGGTCTCCCCATGTCTAGCATTAAAAGATTACAGTTGGTACAAAATGCGGCTGCTAGACTTTTGACAAGAACAAGAAAGTTTGATCACATTACGCCTGTACTGGCTCACCTGCACTGGCTTCCTGTGCACTTAAGATGTGACTTTAAGGTTTTACTACTTACGTATAAAATACTACACGGTCTAGCTCCAGCCTATCTTGCCGATTGTATTGTACCATATGTCCCGGCAAGAAATCTGCGTTCAAAGGACTCCGGCTTATTAGTGATTCCCAAAGCCCAAAAAAAGTCTGCGGGCTATAGAGCGTTTTCCGTTCGGGCTCCAGTACTCTGGAATGCCCTCCCGGTAACAGTTCGAGATGCTACCTCAGTAGAAGCATTTAAGTCTCACCTTAAAACTCATTTGTATACTCTAGCCTTTAAATAGACTCCCTTTTTAGACCAGTTGATCTGCCGTTTGTTTTCTTTTTCTCCTATGTCCCACTCTCCCTTGTGGAGGGGGTCCGGTCCGATCCGGTGGCCATGTACTGCTTGCCTGTGTATCGGCTGGGGACATCTCTGCGCTGCTGATCCGCCTCCGCTTGGGATGGTTTCCTGCTGGCTCCGCTGTGAATGGGACTCTCGCTGCTGTGTTGGATCCGCTTTGGACTGGACTCTCGCGACTGTGTTGTATCCATTGTGGATTGAACTTTCACAGTATCATGTTAGACCCGCTCGACATCCATTGCTTTCCTCTTCTCCAAGGTTCTCATAGTCATCATTGTCACCGACGTCCCACTGGGTGTGAGTTTTCCTTGCCCTTATGTGGGCCTACCGAGGATGTCGTGGTGGTTTGTGCAGCCCTTTGAGACACTAGTGATTTAGGGCTATATAAGTAAACATTGATTGATTGATTGATTGATAGTCACATCTTCTAAGTGTGTTTTAGTATCTTTATCCATTCATCAATCCATTTTCTACTGCTTGTCCCGCTCGGAGTCGCGGGGGGTCTTTAAAAAAGACATATGTGTTCTTGTTTGTTGTGAAAGATAAGCAAAATTCCCCCCAAAAAGTGCGGTTCCCCTTTAAGAGCTATTCGTCACTGAGAACAGGTCATCAAAGCGCGGGACTCGATTGTGACGAATTTTGACGTGGGCAAACAGACTTGTTTCTCCCGCACAATGTTTGCTTCTACGGTACCCAAGACGGCATACGGAACGATAATTGACCTTTTTATGGGTAAATGACGTTTTCCAGTTGTGTCTTATATATGAATGAAGAACGTGTGAATGAACACCACAGCCTTACTTCTAAGTGAGTCAGTGTCTGGTATTCCACAGGTCACCGCGGGTCACTTGCTGCACTAAAATTAAGTTGTGGCGGGGGGGGTTGGGTGGGGCGGTGGGGACAACCCCCCAAAAAACATTCCTGTGATGAAAGGATGTATGTGCAATTTATATTTGCCAACACAAACTGTCAAAAAGTAAATGACCCATGACTTTTGGCTAAGTGCTGCTTCTGCTGCATACTACTACTTGTAGTATGTATCAATCATCGGCTTTTCCGCCAACCCTTAAGGAGCTCGTTATTTCAACATGTTTGCAAATATTTACAGAGTACAATAATGCAGTACAGAACTTTTCTAACCATTACAAGTGGAATGTTACAAATACTTTGTACTGTATTCCCTCACTTACGCTACGTTTCATACCTCCTGTGGTAGTTGAATTTTCACGGGGAAGGAAGACTATTTTATTTTTATATTCATTCATAGTTTTAGGAAGCTCTCCACACATAATTCCAAACACTTCCTATGCTCTTAAAACATGGCATACATGCTAAAACCAATGTCATTGAAACAGAAAAATGACATTGTTACTCAAATCTCAAAGGCCTACTGAAACCCACTACTACCGACCACGCAGTCTGATAGTTTATGTATCAATGATGAAATATTAACATTGCAACACAAGCCAATACGTCCAGTTTAGTTTACTAAATTACAATTTTAAATTTCCTGTGGGATTTCCTGTTGAAAACGTCGCGGAATGATGACGCGTGTTTGTGACGTAATTGGTTGAAGGGGACATATTAGCCCAGCACCACTTACGGCTAAAAGTCGTCTCTTTTCATCGCGCAATTACTCAGTATTTTGGACATCTGTGTTGCTGAATCTTTTGCAATTTGTTCAATTAATAATGGAGAAGTCAATGTAGAAAGATGGAGGTGGGAAGCTTTTAGCCTTTAGCCACACAAACACACGGTGTTTCCTTGTTTAAATTTCCCTAAGGTGAAGCTGTACCATGGATCAGAGCGGTCAAGCGAACATAGATCCCGACCACTTGTCAACCGGCAGGTTTCAGTGAGAAAATTGTGGAAATAAGTCGCCTCTTACCGGAGATCAGCGGAGCCAGCGTCCTCCTGCAGGTGCCGTGACTTCTCTCAGAGACTCTGGCGTCAAAACACCCGTGGCCACACCCCTCGACTATTTAATTCACTAAAACACTCGCAACACAATAGGCAGATAAGGGATTTCCCAGAATTACCCCAGTAAATGTGTCTAAAACATCTGAATCATTCCCACTGCCCTAGCCTTTTTTCTTTTTTTTCTAGGCCTTTACTCTAAATTTCCTCATCCACGAATCTTTCATCCTCGCTCAAATTAATGGGGAAATTGTCGCTTTCTCGGTCCGAATACCATAGCTGCTGGTGGCTATGATTATAAACAATGCGAGGATGTGAGGAGCCCTTCAACACGTGACGTCACGTGCACATCGTCTGCTACTTCCGGTAAAGGCAAGGCTTTTTTTATTAGCGACCTAAAGTTGCGAACTTTATCGTCGATGTTCTCTACTAAATCCTTTCAGCAAAAATATGGCAATATCGCGAAATGATCAAGTGTGACACACAGAACGGACCTGCAATCCCCGTTTAAATAAGAAAATCTCACTTCAGTAGGCCTTTAATGTACTCAATAGTACTTCAAAATCCGCGATGCGCTTTTTAATTTTCTAAAGTAAATAATAAATGGGTTGTACTTGTATAGCGCTTTTCTACCTTGAAGGTACTCAAAGCGCTCTGACACTACTTCCACATTTACCCATTCACACACACAGATGGAGGGAGCTGCCATGCAAGGCGCTAACCAGCACCCATCAGGAGCAAGGGTGAACGGACGTGACGAGGTTGGTACTAGGTGGGAATTGAACCAGGGACCCTCCGGTTGCGCACGGACACTCCACCACCGCGCCACGCCGTCCCAGTACTTTTTTTTAATACTTAAATCTGGCGAACTATTTTATTTTTTATTTTTTAGAACAAATGTTTTGTTGCCAATTTCATTCAATGACAAGCATGACACTCCAGATCTGTTTTCCTCTTTATTCACTTTTTTTTACTATTTAAAACAAGTTACAATTATAAATAATGACTGAATGACAGCATGTCTGCAAATTGTGTGAATTTACTTTCTATATTTTAATAAATAATTGTAATTTTTACAATCAAACTAAACGTGTTTTATTACGATAATAATTTTATAAACAAGTGTATCTATTCATATAGCAATGATTCTATATAATAATGACACGTATACATTTCAAAAGTTGGTAAGTTTTAGCTTTTCACACTTGACTAATGTTCAATTTTTTTAAGAAAACATAAGAAATTACTTTTTTAAAATATATTAAATAATGAGTAGCTTGTATCTGTAAAGTTTGTGAAAACAAAAGCAAGTGTTTTAATGGTTTTGAATAACAACAATGATAATAAATTTTACTCAAAAATATATCTAAAAAAATACATTTATATGTTAATAATAATTTAAGATAATAAGCAACACATTTTTGAGAGTTTTATATTGTTGTTTTTAAAATGCGCTACTTTTCCAAGAAATCTAAAATAATTGTTTACATAAAAATACTGTAAATAACATAGACAAGCATGCATCATTCTTTTTATTAAGATATATAATTGATATATATATATATATATATATATATATATATACATATATATATATATATATATACATATATATATATATACATATGTATATATATATATATATATATATATATATACATATATATATATATATATATATATATATATATATATATATATATATATATATATATATATATATATATATATAAACAACTATTTTAAATGATAACTAAAAAGTTATTTTTTCTCGTGAGGTTTTTCTTTTTTTTTCAATAAAAAATGTTTTTCCATTTTTTTTACTAAAGCAATATATATTTTTTAAACATTAACATTTTTCTCAATAATGACATGCATGTATCTCCATTTTTTCTAATCCAACATGATATTTAAACAAAAAAAATTAGAAGTTTATAATTTTGTAAAAAATAAATTTGTAAAATATGTTTTCATAATTCCTAAGTAATAAAATGTTGAAATACTTGACTGTACGATTACTTTGGTCACATTATTATAAGATGCACGAGCAAACAATTCCAAGAATAATAATCACTGTGTTGTTTTTCCTTTTCTATGAACTACAAGGAAATCTTCATCAAGTACGTTGATGTTTCTTAAACAAGTATTGATCTCGTTAATTTAAAGAGTGCAACAATCACATTAAGGATCATTGAAGGAAGAGTGCATTGTTGCTCTGCTGGCTCGTGTCCACCAAGACTCATTTGTGAAGGTCTTCTCTGTATGGGGTGCAGATCACGTGGCGGTCACTGTGCGTACTTTGCTCTAAGAAGTTGTAAAATATACTTGAGAAGCCGTCACAGTGTGAGACGAGCAGCGTTGGTCAGGGTCAAAGGTCGAGGGCCAACATAAGGATGTGCTTGTCTGGACAACTTTCTGCTGGCTTTATCTTGTTTGTTTACAACACAATGACAAACACATGTGACTTCAAATACTGTCTGTACCCGTAAATAATATAGCACTTAGAAAAGGCCACAGCTTGACCCTGGGACTGATTATTTCTATTTATATTAGTTCCAATTATTTCCAGTTTTAAACCACTTTTTGAGTGAGATAACTACAAAAGTCAAATTGTCCTAAGTTCCTTTCCACAAAGATGCTTTAAACTGGCTAAAATTGGTATTGGATTAGAGATGATAGTGTGTTTGTATATTTTTTTAAAGATTATATATGTTTGAAAGTCTACAATTAAGTTTTAGATATACAGCCCAGTGAGATATCCACACACATACATACATACATACATACATACATATATATATATTCAGGGCGGCATGGCGTAGTGCATGGGTGTCAAACTCTGGCCCACGGGCCCAATTTGACCCGTCGTTTAATTTAATTTGGCCCTTGAGGCAATATCAAATTAACATTAGAGCTGGCCCGCCGGTAACACCACATTCACCGCTAATACTCATACTTGCCAACCCTCCCGATTTTCCCAGGAGACTCCTGCAGTTTAGTGCCCTTCCCGAAAATCTCCCTGGGCAACCATTCTCCCGATTTTCACCCGGACAACAATATTGGGAGCGTGCCTTAAAGGCACTGCCTTTAGCGTCCTCTACAACATGTCGTCACGTCCTCTTTTCCTCCATATAAACAGCGTGCTGGCCAAGTCACATAATATATGCGGCTTTCACACACACATACTTGGTCAACAGCCATGCAGGTCACGCTGAGGGTGGCCGTATAAAAAACTTTAACATTGTTACAAATATGCGCCACACTGTGAACCCACACCAAACAAGAATGACTAAACACATTTCGGGAGAACACCCGCACCGTAACACAACATAAACACAACAGAACAAATACCAAGAATCCCTTGCAGCACTAACTCTTCCAGAACGCTACAATATAAACCCCCTGCTACTACCAAACCCTGCCCACCTCATTTTTATTTTATTTTTGAATTTATTAGCCCAGAATGGGCAAACTACGGCCCGCGGGCCACATACGGCCCGTAAGGCTTTTTAATCCGGCCCGCCGAACTTGTCTAAATTATAGTAAAAACCTCCTTTTTTTCCCCTTTCCCTTGCAATGCCCACGTTTCCCCAATAGATGGCGCACTCAAAACACATTGACCGTTGTTGGAGTGGCACGTATTTCTCTTTATTTCACTTTAATTTTCACTTCGTTTCACGTCACCATTAAGCCCTTCTGTAAAAATGAGCGGACCAAAGAGAAGGAAAGTGGACAGCGAATGCCGAGTGTTTAATAAGGAGTGGACAACAAAATACTTCTTCACTGAAGAAGTATTTCGTTGTGTAATAATATGTTTTGAATGTTGAAAGTGATTCCGTTTTTCAATAAATGTTGATTTCATTAACTTTGCACCTTCGATTGAAACTTATTAAAAACAGACGCAATCTTAATAAATCACAGTGCGTATGTTATTTTAATCTATTTACATTTCCTCCTCACAGTATCTGCGAAATAGTATGTAAATGCCATATCTTGCATATTCCTTGAGACAAATTTATTAAGTGATAAGGGCTATTTTTCACATTTGAAAGACAGTTAATAAATTGGGTTGTAGTGTTCTTACTGTGCTATGAGGTTTGCACACACTACATTTAAGGCTTTAGTATATCCGGCCCAAACACTCCCTCCAAATGCACCTGGCCCGGCCCCTCTGACAAATTTTAAAACCCATTGTGGCCCGCGAGTCAAAAAGTTTGCCCACCCCTGTATTAGCCTGTGGAAAAAGTTAATGTTGATATTTACCTCAGAAGGCTGCAAATAGAAAAGAGGCCTTATTTTTTTAATTAAATTGTATTTAATATACCACTGATGTTTTTGAAAGTTGATTTTGCACTATTACGTTATATAAGCTCTGCCTGTTCCATGGGAGGAAGCCCGAATACCCGGAGGGAACCCACGCAGTCCCGGGGAGAACATGCAAACTCCACACAGAAAGATCCCGAGCCCGGGATTGAACCCAGGATTACTCAGGACCTTCGTATTGTGAGGCGGATGCACTAACCCCTGTTCCACCGTGCTGCCCCTATTTAAGCCTTGCTTGTTCAATATTCATTACAAAACTTGTTTGGGTCCCTATTAAAAGGTTAATTTGTTCAACCTTGGCCCGCGGCTTTGTTCAGTTTTAAATTTTGGCCCACTCTGTATTTGAGTTTGACCCCCCTGGCGTAGTGGGTAGAGCGGCCGTACCAGAAACCTGAGGGTTGCAGGTTCGCTTCCCACCTATTGACATCCAAATCGCTGCTGTTGTGTCCTTGGGCAGGACACTTCATACTTGCCCCCGGTGCCGCTCACACTGGTGAATGAATGATGAATGAATGATTGGTGGTGGTCGGAGGGGCCGTAGGCACAAACTGGCAGCCACGCTTCCGTCAGTCTACCCCAAGGCAGCTGTGGCTGCAAATGTAGCTTACCACCACCAGGTGTGAATGAATGATGGGTTCCCACTTCTCTGTGAGCGCTTTGAGTATCTAATAATAGAAAAGCGCGATATCAATCTAATCCATAATTATTATTATTATTATATACACACATATACATAAATATGCACATATACACACGATTATATATACATATGTGAACAACACACATCCCTAGTACATGGTCTAACGACTGAAGTGAAAGTCCATCCATCCATCCATCATCTTCCGCTTATCCGAGGTCGAGTCGCGGGGGCAACAGCCTAAGCAGGGAAACCCAGACTTCCCTCTCCCCAGCCACTTCGTCTAGCTCTTCCCGGGGGATCCCGAGGCGTTCCCAGGCCAGCCGGGAGACATAGTCTTCCCAACGTGTCCTGGGTCTTCCCCGTGGCCTCCTACCGGTTGGACGTGCCCTAAACACCTCCCTAGGTGTCCTGACCAGATGCCCGAACCACCTCATCTGGCTCCTCTCGATGTGAAGGAACAGCGGCTTTACTTTGAGTTCCTCCCGGATGGCAGAGCTTCTCACCCTATCTCTAAGGGAGAGCCCCGCCACACGGCGGAGGAAACTCATTTCGGCCGCTTGTACCCGTGATCTTATCCTTTCGGTCATGACCCAAAGCTCATGACCATAGGTGAGGATGGGAATGTAGATCGACCGGTAAATTGAGAGCTTTGCCTTCCGGCTCAGCTCCTTCTTCACCACAACGGATCAGTACAACGTCCGCATTACTGAAGACGCCGCAACGATCCGCCTGTCGATCTCACGATCCACTCTTCCCTCACTCGTGAACAAGACTCCTAGGTACTTGAACTCCTCCACTTGGGGCAGGGTCTCCTCCCCAACCCGGAGATGGCATTCCACCCTTTTCCGGGCGAGAACCATGGACTCGGACTTGGAGGTGCTGATTCTCATTCCCGGTCGCTTCACACTCGGCTGCGAACCGATCCAGCGAGAGCTGAAGATCCCGGTCAGATGAAGCCATCAGGACCACATCATCTGCAAAAAGCAGAGACCTGAAGTGAAAGTACAAAAGTTAATGAACTGAAAGACATCTTTAGTTTTTCCGTTTTGGAACTCGACTGACTCAATCAGACAAGATCCGCCATATTGTACACAGGAGTCTGGAGTAGAGATGAATTCCACAGTCCTAGATGTCAGCAAGAAGGGACTAATTGAAGCTAACAAGCTCATTAAAGTGCTGGACTGTGCGATGGTTCACAGTTGGCATTCAAAATGGAGCTCAGTCAAGAAAAGTTTTAAAATCTTCTTTTTACACTCGCAAGACCTTTACAAACGTTTAAACGTGTCTTAAAACATGACCTATATGCTCAAAGTTTCAGGTTGGGTACAATTTGACCCCGGAACAGACTAGTTTGGTTATTTCCAACGGGAACGTTGGAGTTTAAAAAAAAAAAGCTGCAGCCTGTCTAATTGTTTGTGACAGTCGTTGAGCCTCTCGACTTCGTAAGGGGGAGGGCGACGGGGGTCAAACGTGGTCTACAAATGGACCACTAAGCTGTGTCTCGTTTCCGCACTCGCTTGTAATGAGAACCCGCTGGTGTGCCTCGGATCAGCTTACTTCAAAACCTCCACTGGTCTGTAAAGAGGCCTGGAATTGTTAAAAACTGTATGCTACATGCATGATACTGCAGTGTTTTACATTGCGGTCAACTCAACACTAAATTGTACAGCAAATGTCCACCCTTCGTCTTCAGTGTTTCTTTTCAAAATAAAAGTGTACTCTGGCTCTAAAAAAATAGCTTGTTATCGTCTCAAAAAAAAAAGCATTTGACCTGCCTCAACACAGGCAGTTCAGTCAGCTAACCCGCTGCTAAAGAGTTTGCCACTTGAATGGACACAGGACCAAAATAGCAACAACACCCGGAAACTCATTTTCGCTTGGTTTGGGAAAACATTTTCCCCACAGGACATAATGGCAATAGAAATAATCTGTTAAATCAGGGATCTCAAACACGCGGCGTTATTTTGCGGCCCGCACCTTGATGTGAAAATGTATTGTTGGTGTGGCCCGCGAGTTTTATATGAACGTCGCTTTTCAGCATGAAACCATATGCCCTTGATTTTTCTGGGAAACTCCCAATTTTCAGTACCCTTCCAGGGGTAAACATTCTCCCAAATTACACCCAAACAACAATATTAAGGGGGCACCGTGGAGGCACTGCCTTTACTGTCCTCTATAACCTGTACTAACAGCGTGCCAGCCCATCCACATGTTGTATTTAGCTCCTTTAGACGTAGTAAGCGACTGCAAGACATAGTTGATCAACAGCCATACAGGTCACACTGAGGGTGGCCGTATAAACAAATTTAACACTGTTACAAATATGTGCCACACTGTGAAACCACACCAAACAAGAAAGATAAACACATTTTGGGAGAACATCCGCACCGTAACACAACATAAACACAACAGAATAAATACCCAGAATCCCATGCAGCCCTAACTCTTCCGGGCTACAATACCGGGGAGGATTGGTTTTCTAGTTTTTATTGATTTTGACATAACCACAAGTCTCCAGAGTAATTTTTCAATCATTTTTTTTTGTAAACCTTCTCGGTTATCATACGGCAGGGGCCAAGTCCAGCCCGGGACTTACATCATACCGGCTTCCGAGTTCAGTTCAAAACTTGTGAGACAAATCGTTTCGCTGGAAATTCCTAAAACCACAGGCATGCTCCTGTTATATAGAAGAACTGTAACTACTATAAATACATTATCAGATCCACGCATTAACATTTGAACTAGAGATGTCAGATGATATCGGGCTACCAAGATGGCACTGCCATATTTATTATTGAAGTCACAAAGAGCATTATTTTTTTTTAACATGCCTCAAAACACCAGCTTGGAATTTGAGACAAGCTCTCCCTGAGAGAGCATGAGGAGGTTGAGGTGGGCGGGCTACCGATATTATCGGCCGATAAATGCTTTAAAATGTAATATCGGAAATTATCGGAAATTATAGGTATCGGTTTCAAAGTTATCGGTATAGGTATCAGAAAGTAAAATGAACGACTTTTTAAACCCCGCTGTGTACACGGACGTAGGGAGAAGTACAGAGCGCGATTGAACCTTAAAGGCACTGCCTTTGCGTGCCGGCCCAGTCACATGATATCTACGGCTTTTCTCACACACACAAGCGAATGCAAGGCATACTTGGTTAACAGCCATACAGGTCACACTGAGAGTGGCCGTATAAACAACTTTAACACTGTTACAAATATGCGCCACACTGTGAACCCACACCAAACAAGAATGATAAACACATTTCGGGAGAACATCCGCACCGTAACACAACAGAACAAACACCTAGATCCCCTTGCAGCACTAACTCTTCCGGCACACTACAATATACAACCCCTTACCACGCCCCCCCAACTCAACCTCCTCATGCTCTCTCAGGGAGAGCTTGTCCCAAATTCCAAGCTGCTGTTTTGAGGCATGTTAAAAAAAAATGATGCACTTTGTGACTTCAATAATAAATATGGCAGTGCCATGTTGGCATTTTTTTTTCCATAACTTGAGTTGATTTGTTTTGGAAAACCTTGTTACATTGTTTAATGCATCCAGCGGGGCATCACAACAAAATCAGGCATAATAATGTGTTAATTCCACGACTGTATATATCGGTAACGGTTGATACCGGAAACGGTAATTAAGAGTTGGACAATATCGGAATATCGGATATCGGCAAAAAAGCCATTATCGGACATCTCTAATTTTGATATAATTTTTTTATCCTGATAGATTGAAAATTAACACCGATGAGTTGACTGATGAACATTATCACATAATTTATTCAGAAAATATAAATAACAACAAATAAAGTACATATACTATTAACCGCAACAGGTAGTTGTAAAAAACAACAACAACATTATGTCTTATACAAACTCAGAATGTGCTTGTTCTACTTTTAAACAAAGAAAACAATCTGAAGATGTCTTATTTTTAAGTTTTCGTGCTGTGATTTTACCAGTCCGTCCCACTTGGGAGTAGATTTTTCCTCCATGCGGCCCCCCGATCTAAAATTAGTTTGACTATTAAATTAACCAAATTTATCTTTGTGAAAACATTGGACACAGTGTGTTGTCAAGCTAATGAGATGTGATGCAAGTGTAAGCCACTGTGACACTATTTTTCATATTTTATTCTATTTCTTTATTTTTTATAAATGTCTAATGATAATGTCAATGATGGATTTTTAATCACTGCTTTGTTGGAATTGTTACTGGTATTGATACTGTTGTTGATAATATTCTATTTTGTTTCGCTACTTTTGGTTTGTTCTGTGTCGTGTTTGTGTCTCCTCTTAATTGCTGTGATTATTGTTGCTGTTCTGAGTGTTGCTGGGTCGGGTTTGGTTTTGGAATTGGATATCATTGATATGGTATTGCTGTGTATTTTTTTGTTGGATTGAATACATTTTCAATTAAAAAAAAAATAATAAAAAAAATGAGTTTGACATCCCTGCTTTAGTAAGTTGGAAAATGTTTAATATGTTTGCAGGCTTAAATAAGTCAAAAAATGTATCAATAATTATCCAAATAATGCTTTGAAAAAGACATGTTTGGGGTTGTGGAATATATTTGTATTTAGCCGACGCGCGGAGAATAATATTATTTCCGCAACGTGTGTGGCTCCGCTTTTCCTCCCTACGGCAACACGGCGGTCGACGGATAATAGCCGGGAAAGTACCAGGATAGCGAGCGCAAAAAAGTGACGGCTCCCGGAGTGATATTCGGCATCATATGTAGTGTGAGGCATTGCAAATTAAACAATAAAAAAAATAAATAAATAACGGTTTGAATTGGTCCAGATAATCAGGGACTGTTATCACCGACGGACAGGTGTTGCAATGTGACTGCAGCCAGGCACGTAAGAAAACCCTCGTCTCCATGGCAACGTCTCTTTTGCGTTCAGCCGACGCGCGAAGAATAATGTTATTTCCGCAACGTGTGTCCCTCCGCTTTTCCTCCCTACAGCAACACGGCGGTCGACGGATAACAGCCGGGAAAGTACCAGGATAGCGAGCGCAAAAAAGTGACAGCTCCCAGACTGATATTCGGCGTCATATGTAGTGTGAGGCATGGCAAATTAAAGAATAAAAAAAAACAAATAACGTTTTGAATTGGTCCAGATTATCGGGGACTGTTGTTATCGACGGACAGGTGTCGCAATGTGACTGCAGCCAGGCACGTAAGAAAACCCTCGTCTCCATGGCAACGTCTCTTTTGCGTTCAGCCGACGCGCGAAGAATAATGTTATTTCCGCAACATGTGTCGCTCCATGTTTCCTCCCTACAGCAACACAGCAATCGACGGATAAAAACCGGGAAAGTACCAGGATAGCGAGCGCAAAAAAGTGACAGCTCCCAGACTGATATTCGGCGTCATATGTAGTGTGAGGAAATGCAAATTAAAGAATAAAAAAAAACAAATAACGTTTTGAATTGGTCCAGATTATCGGGGACTGTTGTTACCGACGGACAGGTGTCGCAATGTGACTGCAGCCAGGCACGTAAGAAAACCCTCGTCTCCATGGCAACGTCTCTTTTGCATTCAGCCGACGCGCGAAGAATAATGTTATTTCCGCAACATGTGTCGCTCCATGTTTCCTCCCTACAGCAACACAGCAATCGACGGATAAAAACCGGGAAAGTACCAGGATAGCGAGCGCAAAAAAGTGACGGCTCCCGGAGTGATATTCGGCGTCATATGTCGTGTGAGGCAATGCAAATTAAACAAAAACAAATAACGTTTTGAATTGGTCCAGATAATCGGGGACTGTTATCACCGACGGACAGGTGTTGCAAAGTGACTGCAGCCAGGCACGTAAGAAAACCCTCGTCTCCATGGCAACGTCTCTTTTGCGTTCAGCCGACGCGCGAAGAATAATGTTATTTCCGCAACGTGTGTCGCTCCGCTTTTCCTCCCTACAGCAACACGGCGGTCGACGGATAATAGCCGGGAAAGTACCAGGATAGCGAGCGCAAAAAAGTGACGGCTCCCGGAGTGATATTCGGCGTCATATGTAGTGTGAGGAAATGCAAATTAAAAAATAAAAAAAAACAAATAACGGTTTGAATTGGTCCAGATTATCGGGGACTGTTGTTACCGACGGACAGGTGTCGCAATGTGACTGCAGCCAGGCACGTAAGAAAACCCTCGTCTCCATGGCAACGTCTCTTTTGCGTTCAGCCGACGCGCGAAGAATAATGTTATTTCCGCAACGTGTGTCGCTCCACGTTTCCTCCCTACAGCAACACGGCGGTCGACAGATAAAAACCGGGAAAGTACCAGGATAGCGAGCGCAAAAAAGTGACGGCTCCCGGAGAGATATTCGGCGTCATATGTAGTGTGAGGCATTGCAAATTAAACAATAAAAAAAAAACAAATAACGGTTTGAATTGGTCCAGATTATCGGGGACTGTTGTTACCGACGGACAGGTGTCGCAATGTGACTGCAGCCAGGCAAGTAAGAAAACCCTCGTCTCCATGGCAACGTCTGTTTTGCGTTCAGCCGACGCGCGAAGAATAATGTTATTTCCGCAACGTGTGTCGCTCCGCTTTTCCTCCCTACAGCAACACGGCGGTCGACGGATAAAAACCGGGAAAGTACCAGGATAGCGAGCGCAAAAAAGTGACGGCTCCCGGAGTGATATTCGGCGTCATATGTAGTGTGAGGAAATGCAAATTAAAAAATAAAAAAAAACAAATAACGGTTTGAATTGGTCCAGATTATCGGGGACTGTTGTTACCGACGGACAGGTGTCGCAATGTGACTGCAGCCAGGCACGTAAGAAAACCCTCGTCTCCATGGCAACGTCTCTTTTGCGTTCAGCCGACGCGCGAAGAATAATGTTATTTCCGCAACGTGTGTCGCTCCACGTTTCCTCCCTACAGCAACACGGCGGTCGACAGATAAAAACCGGGAAAGTACCAGGATAGCGAGCGCAAAAAAGTGACGGCTCCCAGACTGATATTCGGCGTCATATGTAGTGTGAGGCATGGCAAATTAAAGAATAAAAAAAAACAAATAACGTTTTGAATTGGTCCAGATTATCGGGGACTGTTGTTATCGACGGACAGGTGTCGCAATGTGACTGCAGCCAGGCACGTAAGAAAACCCTCGTCTCCATGGCAACGTCTCTTTTGCGTTCAGCCGACGCGCGAAGAATAATGTTATTTCCGCAACATGTGTCGCTCCATGTTTCCTCCCTACAGCAACACAGCAATCGACGGATAAAAACCGGGAAAGTACCAGGATAGCGAGCGCAAAAAAGTGACAGCTCCCAGACTGATATTCGGCGTCATATGTAGTGTGAGGAAATGCAAATTAAAGAATAAAAAAAAACAAATAACGTTTTGAATTGGTCCAGATTATCGGGGACTGTTGTTACCGACGGACAGGTGTCGCAATGTGACTGCAGCCAGGCACGTAAGAAAACCCTCGTCTCCATGGCAACGTCTCTTTTGCATTCAGCCGACGCGCGAAGAATAATGTTATTTCCGCAACATGTGTCGCTCCATGTTTCCTCCCTACAGCAACACAGCAATCGACGGATAAAAACCGGGAAAGTACCAGGATAGCGAGCGCAAAAAAGTGACGGCTCCCGGAGTGATATTCGGCGTCATATGTCGTGTGAGGCAATGCAAATTAAACAAAAACAAATAACGTTTTGAATTGGTCCAGATAATCGGGGACTGTTATCACCGACGGACAGGTGTTGCAAAGTGACTGCAGCCAGGCACGTAAGAAAACCCTCGTCTCCATGGCAACGTCTCTTTTGCGTTCAGCCGACGCGCGAAGAATAATGTTATTTCCGCAACGTGTGTCGCTCCGCTTTTCCTCCCTACAGCAACACGGCGGTCGACGGATAATAGCCGGGAAAGTACCAGGATAGCGAGCGCAAAAAAGTGACGGCTCCCGGAGTGATATTCGGCGTCATATGTAGTGTGAGGAAATGCAAATTAAAAAATAAAAAAAAACAAATAACGGTTTGAATTGGTCCAGATTATCGGGGACTGTTGTTACCGACGGACAGGTGTCGCAATGTGACTGCAGCCAGGCACGTAAGAAAACCCTCGTCTCCATGGCAACGTCTCTTTTGCGTTCAGCCGACGCGCGAAGAATAATGTTATTTCCGCAACGTGTGTCGCTCCACGTTTCCTCCCTACAGCAACACGGCGGTCGACAGATAAAAACCGGGAAAGTACCAGGATAGCGAGCGCAAAAAAGTGACGGCTCCCGGAGAGATATTCGGCGTCATATGTAGTGTGAGGCATTGCAAATTAAACAATAAAAAAAAAACAAATAACGGTTTGAATTGGTCCAGATTATCGGGGACTGTTGTTACCGACGGACAGGTGTCGCAATGTGACTGCAGCCAGGCAAGTAAGAAAACCCTCGTCTCCATGGCAACGTCTGTTTTGCGTTCAGCCGACGCGCGAAGAATAATGTTATTTCCGCAACGTGTGTCGCTCCGCTTTTCCTCCCTACAGCAACACGGCGGTCGACGGATAAAAACCGGGAAAGTACCAGGATAGCGAGCGCAAAAAAGTGACGGCTCCCGGAGTGATATTCGGCGTCATATGTAGTGTGAGGAAATGCAAATTAAAAAATAAAAAAAAACAAATAACGGTTTGAATTGGTCCAGATTATCGGGGACTGTTGTTACCGACGGACAGGTGTCGCAATGTGACTGCAGCCAGGCACGTAAGAAAACCCTCGTCTCCATGGCAACGTCTCTTTTGCGTTCAGCCGACGCGCGAAGAATAATGTTATTTCCGCAACGTGTGTCGCTCCACGTTTCCTCCCTACAGCAACACGGCGGTCGACAGATAAAAACCGGGAAAGTACCAGGATAGCGAGCGCAAAAAAGTGACGGCTCCCGGAGAGATATTCGGCGTCATATGTAGTGTGAGGAAATGCAAATTAAACAATAAAAAAAAAACAAATAACGGTTTGAATTGGTCCAGATTATCGGGGACTGTTGTTACCGACGGACAGGTGTCGCAATGTGACTGCAGCCAGGCAAGTAAGAAAACCCTCGTCTCCATGGCAACGTCTGTTTTGCGTTCAGCCGACGCGCGAAGAATAATGTTATTTCCGCAACGTGTGTCGCTCCGCTTTTCCTCCCTACAGCAACACGGCGGTCGACGGATAAAAACCGGGAAAGTACCAGGATAGCGAGCGCAAAAAAGTGACGGCTCCCGGAGTGATATTCGGCGTCATATGTAGTGTGAGGAAATGCAAATTAAACAATAAAAAAAAAACAAATAACGGTTTGAATTGGTCCAGATTATCGGGGACTGTTGTTACCGACGGACAGGTGTCGCAATGTGACTGCAGCCAGGCACGTAAGAAAACCCTCGTCTCCATGGCAACGTCTCTTTTGCGTTCAGCCGACGCGCGAAGAATAATGTTATTTCCGCAACGTGTGTCGCTCCACGTTTCCTCCCTACAGCAACACGGCGGTCGACAGATAAAAACCGGGAAAGTACCAGGATAGCGAGCGCAAAAAAGTGACGGCTCCCGGAGAGATATTCGGCGTCATATGTAGTGTGAGGAAATGCAAATTAAACAATAAAAAAAAAACAAATAACGGTTTGAATTGGTCCAGATTATCGGGGACTGTTGTTACCGACGGACAGGTGTCGCAATGTGACTGCAGCCAGGCAAGTAAGAAAACCCTCGTCTCCATGGCAACGTCTCTTTTGCATTCAGCCGACGCGCGAAGAATAATGTTATTTCCGCAACGTGTGTCGCTCCGCTTTTCCTCCCTACAGCAACACGGCGGTCGACGGATAAAAACCGGGAAAGTACCAGGATAGCGAGCGCAAAAAAGTGACGGCTCCCGGAGTGATATTCGGCGTCATATGTAGTGTGAGGAAATGCAAATTAAAAAATAAAAAAAAACAAATAACGGTTTGAATTGGTCCAGATTATCGGGGACTGTTGTTACCGACGGACAGGTGTCGCAATGTGACTGCAGCCAGGCACGTAAGAAAACCCTCGTCTCCATGGCAACGTCTCTTTTGCGTTCAGCCGACGCGCGAAGAATAATGTTATTTCCGCAACGTGTGTCGCTCCACGTTTCCTCCCTACAGCAACACGGCGGTCGACAGATAAAAACCGGGAAAGTACCAGGATAGCGAGCGCAAAAAAGTGACGGCTCCCGGAGAGATATTCGGCGTCATATGTAGTGTGAGGCATTGCAAATTAAACAATAAAAAAAAAACAAATAACGGTTTGAATTGGTCCAGATTATCGGGGACTGTTGTTACCGACGGACAGGTGTCGCAATGTGACTGCAGCCAGGCAAGTAAGAAAACCCTCGTCTCCATGGCAACGTCTGTTTTGCGTTCAGCCGACGCGCGAAGAATAATGTTATTTCCGCAACGTGTGTCGCTCCGCTTTTCCTCCCTACAGCAACACGGCGGTCGACGGATAAAAACCGGGAAAGTACCAGGATAGCGAGCGCAAAAAAGTGACGGCTCCCGGAGTGATATTCGGCGTCATATGTAGTGTGAGGAAATGCAAATTAAAAAATAAAAAAAAACAAATAACGGTTTGAATTGGTCCAGATTATCGGGGACTGTTGTTACCGACGGACAGGTGTCGCAATGTGACTGCAGCCAGGCACGTAAGAAAACCCTCGTCTCCATGGCAACGTCTCTTTTGCGTTCAGCCGACGCGCGAAGAATAATGTTATTTCCGCAACGTGTGTCGCTCCACGTTTCCTCCCTACAGCAACACGGCGGTCGACAGATAAAAACCGGGAAAGTACCAGGATAGCGAGCGCAAAAAAGTGACGGCTCCCGGAGAGATATTCGGCGTCATATGTAGTGTGAGGAAATGCAAATTAAACAATAAAAAAAAAACAAATAACGGTTTGAATTGGTCCAGATTATCGGGGACTGTTGTTACCGACGGACAGGTGTCGCAATGTGACTGCAGCCAGGCAAGTAAGAAAACCCTCGTCTCCATGGCAACGTCTGTTTTGCGTTCAGCCGACGCGCGAAGAATAATGTTATTTCCGCAACGTGTGTCGCTCCGCTTTTCCTCCCTACAGCAACACGGCGGTCGACGGATAAAAACCGGGAAAGTACCAGGATAGCGAGCGCAAAAAAGTGACGGCTCCCGGAGTGATATTCGGCGTCATATGTAGTGTGAGGAAATGCAAATTAAACAATAAAAAAAAAACAAATAACGGTTTGAATTGGTCCAGATTATCGGGGACTGTTGTTACCGACGGACAGGTGTCGCAATGTGACTGCAGCCAGGCACGTAAGAAAACCCTCGTCTCCATGGCAACGTCTCTTTTGCGTTCAGCCGACGCGCGAAGAATAATGTTATTTCCGCAACGTGTGTCGCTCCACGTTTCCTCCCTACAGCAACACGGCGGTCGACAGATAAAAACCGGGAAAGTACCAGGATAGCGAGCGCAAAAAAGTGACGGCTCCCGGAGAGATATTCGGCGTCATATGTAGTGTGAGGAAATGCAAATTAAACAATAAAAAAAAAACAAATAACGGTTTGAATTGGTCCAGATTATCGGGGACTGTTGTTACCGACGGACAGGTGTCGCAATGTGACTGCAGCCAGGCAAGTAAGAAAACCCTCGTCTCCATGGCAACGTCTCTTTTGCATTCAGCCGACGCGCGAAGAATAATGTTATTTCCGCAACGTGTGTCGCTCCGCTTTTCCTCCCTACAGCAACACGGCGGTCGACGGATAAAAACCGGGAAAGTACCAGGATAGCGAGCGCAAAAAAGTGACGGCTCCCGGAGTGATATTCGGCGTCATATGTAGTGTGAGGAAATGCAAATTAAACAATAAAAAAAAAACAAATAACGGTTTGAATTGGTCCAGATTATCGGGGACTGTTGTTACCGACGGACAGGTGTCGCAATGTGACTGCAGCCAGGCAAGTAAGAAAACCCTCGTCTCCATGGCAACGTCTCTTTTGCGTTCAGCCGACGCGCGAAGAATAATTTTATTTCCGCAACGTGTGTCGCTCCGCTTTTCCTCCCTACAGCAACACGGCGGTCGACGGATAAAAACCGGGAAAGTACCAGGATAGCGAGCGCAAAAAAAGTGACGGCTCCCGGAGTGATATTCGGCGTCATATGTAGTGTGAGGAAATGCAAATTAAACAATAAAAAAAAAACAAATAACGGTTTGAATTGGTCCAGATTATCGGGGACTGTTGTTACCGACGGACAGGTGTTGCAATGTGACTGCAGCCAGGCACGTAAGAAAACCCTCGTCTCCATGGCAACGTCACTTTTGCGTTCAGCCGACGCGCGAAGAATAATGTTATTTCCGCAACGTGTGTCACTCCACGTTTCCTCCCTACAGCAAGACGGCGGTCGACGGATAAAAACCGGGAAAGTACCAGGATAGCGAGCGCAAAAAAGTGACGGCTCCCGGAGTGATATTCGGCGTCATATGTAGTGTGAGGAAATGCAAATTAAACAATAAAAAAAAAACAAATAACGGTTTGAATTGGTCCAGATTATCGGGGACTGTTGTTACCGACGGACAGGTGTCGCAATGTGACTGCAGCCAGGCAAGTAAGAAAACCCTCGTCTCCATGGCAACGTCTCTTTTGCGTTCAGCCGACGCGCGAAGAATAATGTTATTTCCGCAACGTGTGTCGCTCCGCTTTTCCTCCCTACAGCAACGCGGCGGTCGACGGATAAAAACCGGGAAAGTACCAGGATAGCGAGCGCAAAAAAGTGACGGCTCCCGGAGTGATATTCGGCGTCATATGTAGTGTGAGGAAATGCAAATTAAAGAATAAAAAAAAACAAATAACGGTTTGAATTGCTCCAGATTATCGGGGACTGTTGTTACCGACGGACAGGTGTCGCAATGTGACTGCAGCCAGGCAAGTAAGAAAACCCTCGTCTCCATGGCAACGTCTCTTTTGCGTTCAGCCGACGCGCGAAGAATAATGTTATTTCCGCAACGTGTGTCGCTCCGCTTTTCCTCCCTACAGCAACACGGCGGTCGACGGATAAAAACCGGGAAAGTACCAGGATAGCGAGCGCAAAAAAGTGACGGCTCCCGGAGTGATATTCGGCGTCATATGTAGTGTGAGGCATTGCAAATTAAACAATAAAAAAAAAACAAATAACGGTTTGAATTGGTCCAGATTATCGGGGACTGTTGTTACCGACGGACAGGTGTCGCAATGTGACTGCAGCCAGGCAGGTAAGAAAACCCTCGTCTCCATGGCAACGTCTCTTTTGCGTTCAGCCGACGCGCGAAGAATAATGTTATTTCCGCAACGTGTGTCGCTCCACGTTTCCTCCCTACAGCAACACGGCGGTCGACAGATAAAAACCGGGAAAGTACCAGGATAGCGAGCGCAAAAAAGTGACGGCTCCCGGAGTGATATTCGGCGTCATATGTAGTGTGAGGAAATGCAAATTAAACAATAAAAAAAAAAACAAATAACGGTTTGAATTGGTCCAGATTATCGGGGACTGTTGTTACCGACGGACAGGTGTCGCAATGTGACTGCAGCCAGGCAAGTAAGAAAACCCTCGTCTCCATGGCAACGTCTCTTTTGCGTTCAGCCGACGCGCGAAGAATAATGTTATTTCCGCAACGTGTGTCGCTCCACGTTTCCTCCCTACAGCAAGACGGCGGTCGACGGATAAAAACCGGGAAAGTACCAGGATAGCAAGCGCAAAAAAGTGACGGCTCCCGGAGTGATATTCGGCGTCATATGTAGTGTGAGGAAATGCAAATTAAACAATAAAAAAAAAACAAATAACGGTTTGAATTGGTCCAGATTATCGGGGACTGTTGTTACCGACGGACAGGTGTCGCAATGTGACTGCAGCCAGGCAGGTAAGAAAACCCTCGTCTCCATGGCAACGTCTCTTTTGCGTTCAGCCGACGCGCGAAGAATAATGTTATTTCCGCAACGTGTGTCGCTCCACGTTTCCTCCCTACAGCAACACGGCGGTCGACGGATAAAAACCGGGAAAGTACCAGGATAGCGAGCGCAAAAAAGTGACGGCTCCCGGAGTGATATTCGGCGTCATATGTAGTGTGAGGCATTGCAAATTAAACAATTAAAAAAAAACAAATAACGGTTTGAATTGGTCCAGATTATCGGGGACTGTTGTTACCGACGGACAGGTGTCGCAATGTGACTGCAGCCAGGCACGTAAGAAAACCCTCGTCTCCATGGCAACGTCACTTTTGCGTTCAGCCGACGCGCGAAGAATAATGTTATTTCCGCAACGTGTGTCGCTCCACGTTTCCTCCCTACAGCAACACGGCGGTCGACGGATAAAAACCGGGAAAGTACCAGGATAGCGAGCGCAAAAAAGTGACGGCTCCCGGAGTGATATTCGGCGTCATATGTAGTGTGAGGAAATGCAAATTAAACAATAAAAAAAAAACAAATAACGGTTTGAATTGGTCCAGATTATCGGGGACTGTTGTTACCGACGGACAGTTGTCGCAATGTGACTGCAGCCAGGCAAGTAAGAAAACCCTCGTCTCCATGGCAACGTCTCTTTTGCGTTCAGCCGACGCGCGAAGAATAATGTTATTTCCGCAACGTGTGTCGCTCCGCTTTTCCTCCCTACAGCAACACGGCGGTCGACGGATAAAAACCGGGAAAGTACCAGGATAGCGAGCGCAAAAAAGTGACGGCTCCCGGAGTGATATTCGGCGTCATATGTAGTGTGAGGCATTGCAAATTAAACAATAAAAAAAAAACAAATAACGGTTTGAATTGGTCCAGATTATCGGGGACTGTTGTTACCGACGGACAGGTGTCGCAATGTGACTGCAGCCAGGCACGTAAGAAAACCCTCGTCTCCATGGCAACGTCTCTTTTGCGTTCAGCCGATGCGCGAAGAATAATGTTATTTCCGCAACATGTGTCGCTCCACGTTTCCTCCCTACAGCAACACGGCGTTCAACGGATAATAGCCGGGAAAGTACCAGGATAGCGAGCGCAAAAAAGTGACGGCTCCCGGAGTGATATTCGGCGTCATATGTAGTGTGAGGAAATGCAAATTAAACAATAAAAAAAAAACAAATAACGGTTTGAATTGGTCCAGATTATCGGGGACTGTTGTTACCGACGGACAGGTGTCGCAATGTGACTGCAGCCAGGCGCGTAAGAAAATCCTTGTCTCCATGGCAACGTCTCTTTTGCGTTCACTCATTTGCCGCTTTTCCACCAACGCAGGGGTAGGCAACCCAGAACGTTGAAAGAGCCATTTTGGACCCAAATAACACAACGCTGTCAAGCGCCATTCATATAAAACTTGCGGGCCGCACTAACATTAAACTTTCATATTATGGTGGGGGCCGCAAAATAACGTTCATACGAACCCCTGGTTTAGGTGTTCGTACGACTCTGTTTTTCCCCCCGACCTTACGAAAGCATAGGTATTGCCTTTCGAGGAATAACACATAACCTCGCAGCGTTGAAAGAGTCAGCATTTTTTTTAATGGAGGCCAAGAAGGAAACTGAGACGAGAGGTAAACACGGATATGAGAGTCCTTGCTTGTTTGGGTCAACCCAAGCGTGTAGCGACAAATTCCAACAACTCGCGAGACCGCCGCCCTCCATCATCTCTTGGGGAGGAAGCGGCAGTCAAGCCGGAGGAGAACCATGGAAGGTGGAGGACGAGAGACCGAGTTCTAAACGACGGATTTTGTTTCACCCACACACCCCCTCCACCAGGACTCCAAGGGCGCTGAGGGGAGGTCTGCTTCCCACAACGGGGGGCTCCCAACCTGCAGACCTGCCCAGAGGACCTCACCACAATACTCCTAATGATGGAAAATGAACGCTCCATTGGGCCACTGACATTTCCAACTATTTACAGCACGGGGCTAAAACCGGCCGCGTACGATTCACTTCATTGGGCCCTAATGAACACAACCTGTCAGCTAGCGTCGTTAGCATCCGTAAGAAGTTGAGGAGACGACGAAATACCACAGCTGTTAATGTTAGCTTTGAATATGTCAGTGTAGGCTTAATTACTTTGGGGTATGGTTTGGTTGGAAATCGAGTGTTGTTTAGTGGGGCAAAAAAGTATTTAGTCAGCCACCGATTGTGCAAGTTCTCCCACTTAAAATGATGACAGCGGTCTGTAATTTTCATCATAGGTACACTTCAACTGTGAGAGACAGAATGTGGAAAAAAAATCCAGGAATTCACATTGTAGGAATTTTAAAGAATTTATTTGTAAATTATGATGGAAAATAAGTAGGTTTTAGCTCAAAATCTCACGATACATGGCCCCATTCATTCTTTCCTTAACACGGATCAATCGTCCTGTCCCCTTAGCAGAAAAACAGCCCCAAAGCATGATGTTTCCACCCCCATGCTTCACAGTAGGTTTGGTGTTCTTGGGATGCACTTTAGTATTCTTCTTCCTCCAAACACGACGAGTTGAGTTTATACCAAAAAGTTCTGTTTTGGTTTCATCTGACCACATGACATTCTCCCAATCCTCTGCTGTATCATCCATGTATCCATTTTGGTATAAACTCAACTCGTCGTGTTTGGAGGAAGAAGAATACTGAGTTGCATCCCAAGAACACCATACCTACTGTGAAGCATGGGGGTGGAAACATCATGCTTTGGGGCTCTTTTTCTGCTAAGGGGACTGGACGATTGATCCGTGTTAAGGAAAGAATGAATGGGGCCATGTATCGTGAGATTTTGAGCTAAAACCTACTTATTTTGAGCTAAAACCTACTTATTTTCCACCATAATTTACAAATAAATTCTTTAAAATTCCTACAATGTGAATTCCTGGATTTTTTTTTCACATTCTGTCTCTCACAGTTGAAGTGTACCAGTCTTGAGTTCAATCCCGGGCTCGGGATCTTTCTGTGTGGAGTTTGCATGTCCTACCCGTGACTGCGTGGGTTCCCTCCGGGTACTCCGGCTTCCTCCCACTTCCAAAGACATGCACCTGGGGATAGGTTGATTGGCAACACTAAATTGGCCCTAGTGTGTGAATGTGAGTGTGAATGTTGTCTGTCTATCTGTGTTGGTGACTTGTCCAGGGTGTACCCCACTTTACGCCCGAGTGCAGCTGAGATAGGCTCCAGCGACCCCCCGCGACCCGGAACGGGACAAGCGGTAAAAGATGGATGGATATATATACACACACTTATATGTATATATATATTAAGGCTGCGATTCTTTGGGTGTCCCATGATTTGATTCAATATTGATTCTTGGGGTCACGATTCGATAATATATCGATTTTTTTTATTCGATTCTCGGTTCAAAAATGATATTTTTTACGATTCAAAACGATTCTGTATTCATTCAATACGTAGGATTTCAGCAGGATCTACCCCAGTCTGCTGACATGCAAGCAGAGTAGTAGATTTTTTTTTTATAAAGGACATTTTTTTATCAACTGATTGCAATAATGTAAATTTGTTTTAACTATTATCCATCCATCCATCTTCTTCCGCTTATCCGAGGTCGGGTCGCGGGGGCAACAGCCTAAGCAGGGAAACCCAGACTTCCCTCTCCCCAGCCACTTCGTCTAACTCTTCCCGGGGGATCCCGAGGCGTTCCCAGGCCAGCCGGGAGACATAATCTTCCCAACGTGTCCTGGGTCTTCCCCGTGGCCTCCTACCGGTTGGACATGCCCTAAACACCTCCCTAGGGAGGCGTTCGGGTGGCATCCTGACCAGATGCCCGAACCACCTCATCTGGCTCCTCCCGATGTGAAGGAGCAGCGGCTTTACTTTGAGTTCCTCCCGGATGGCAGAGCTTCTCACCCTATCTCTAAGGGAGAGACAGGAAACTCATTTCGGCCGCTTGTACCCGTGATCTTATCCTTTCGGTCATGACCCAAAGCTCATGACCATAGGTGAGGATGGGAACGTAGATCGACCGGTAAATTGAGAGCTTTGCCTTCCGGCTCAGCTCCTTCTTCACCACAACGGATCAGTATAACGTCCGCATTACTGAAGACGCCGCACCGAATTCATAGTTTTAACTATTAAACGAACCAAAAATATGACTTATTTTATCTTTGTGAAAACATTGGACACAGTGTGTTGTCAAGCTTATGAGATGCGATGCAAGTGTAAGCCACTGTGACACTATTGTTCTTTTTTTTTTTATAAATGTCTAATGATAATGTCAGTGAGGGATTTTTAATCACTGCTACGCTGAAATTATAACTAATATTGATACTGTTGTTGATAAAATCCATTTTTGTTTCACTACTTTTGGTTTGTTCTGTGTCGTGTTTGTGTGTCCTCTCAATTGCTCTGTTTATTGCAGTTCTGAGTGTTGCTGGGTCAGGTTTGGTTTTGGAATTGGATTGCATTGTTATGGTATTGCTGTGTAGTGGTTTGTTGGATTGATTGAATAAAAATTAAAAGTAAAAAAAACGATAAAAAAAAAAAAAGAGAATCGATTCTAAATCGCACAACGTATTCGATTTGATTCGTATTCAAATCGATTTTTCCCCACACCCCTAATATATATATATATATATATATATATATATATATATATATATATATATGTGTGTGTGTGGGGGGGGGGGGGGGATCGCAAGACTACTTCATCTCTACAGAACTGTTTCATAAGGGGTTCATGAAACACTTCTGTAGAGATGAAGTAGTCTTGTGATTTTCCCCCACACACATATATAGCGCTCTAACACGGTATCGAGCACTATTATCTGGATAATCTAATTAAGACATACATATATATATATATATATATATATATATATATATATATATATATATATATATATATATATATATATATATATATATATATATATATATATATATATATATATATATATATATATATATGGGGCTTCACGGTGGCAGAAGGGTTAGTGCGTCTGCCTCACAATACGAACTTCCTGCAGTCCTGGGTTCAAATCCAGGCTCGGGATCTTTCTGTGTGGAGTTTGCATGTTCTCCCCGTGAATGCGTGGGTTCCCTCCGGGTACTCCGGCTTCCTCCCACTTCCAAAGACATGCACCTGGGGATAGGTTGATTGGCAACACTAAATTGGCCCTAGTGTGTGAATGTGAGTGTGAATGTTGTCTGTCTATCTGTGTTGGCCCTGCGATGAGGTGGCGACTTGTCCAGGGTGTACCCTGCCTTCCACCCGATTGTAGCTGAGATAGGCGCCAGCGCCCCCCGCGATCCCGAAAGGGAATAAGCGGTAGGAAATGGATGGATGGATATATATATATATATATATATATATACACACACATATATATATATATTTTTTTATTTTTATTTTTTTCTACTCGGGACTTCCTGCGGGCCGCATTTTGGACGGTGGCGGGCCAAATCCGGCTTGCAGGCTGTAGTTTGGGGACCCCTGCTTTAATTATTTTGTATTTTATCAGCTAAAATGCTTACTTTAGTGGTTTTATTGTAGCACTTTGAGAGTTATGAATAAAATCCATTGTTACATTTTTATCTCCCCCTCCCTCTTTTTTTTACACTTTTCTTTTTTAGTTTGTGACCGCCCCCCTTTATATATATATATATATATATATATATACACATATACATATATATACATACACATTATGTACACACACACATATATATAAATATATATATACACACACACGTATATATATGTATATATATATATATATATATATATATATACACACACACACATATACATATATATACATACACATTATGTACACACACACATATATATAAATATATATATACACACACACACGTATATATATATATATATATATATATACATAGTTTTTTGTTTTTTTTCTACTCTGGACTTCCTGCGGGCCGTATTTTGGACGGTGGGGGGGCCAAATCCGGCTTGCGGGCTGTAGTTTGGGGACCCCTGCTTTAATTATTTAGTATTTTATCAGCTAAAATGCTTACTTTAGTGGTTTTATTGTAGCACTTTGAGAGTTATGAATAAAATCTATTGTTACATTTTTATATCCCCCCCTCCCTCCAACTACATTTTTTTTTACACTTTTCTTTTTTAGTTTGTGACCGCCCCCCCCTTTGCTACGCCCCTGCTGCCGGGCACTAAGTGCTAGCGGTCCACAGTAGTCCGCCTACAGACTCCTCCCAGACATCAGTACGGAGAAGAAGTCCAGTCAGGAGGAAGATCTCACAAGCATCCATGCTGACACTCTGACGTCCAATTCACATAGAACCCCCCCAAAAAAAAATTTAAAAAATGAGGGTTTTTATTTTGACGGCCTCCTGGCTGCTGACGCTCGCCTCGGCGGAGGCCATCCACGGACTGTACAACTTCGGCCAGCACGACTTCTTCCCCAGGAAGAACAACTGCAAAGCCATCCCGGCCAACCTGCTGCTGTGCCGCGACATCGAGTACGCCGACATGCGGCTGCCCAACCTGCTGGGGCACGAAACCATGAGCGAGGTTCTGCAGCAGGCGTCCTCCTGGATCCCGCTGGTGCAGAAGCAGTGCCACCCGGACACCAGAAAGTTCCTGTGCTCGCTCTTCGCCCCGGTGTGCCTGGACGACCTGGACGAGCCCATCCAGCCGTGCAGGTCCCTCTGCGAGAGCGTCAAGCGCGGCTGCGCGCCCGTCATGTCCGCCTTCGGGTTCCCGTGGCCCAAAATGCTGGACTGTGATCGGTTCCCGCTGGACAACGACCTGTGCATCCCCCCCGCCGCGCTCGACAACATGGTGCCCGTCACCAAAGAAGGTAGATAGGAAAACTACCGCAGAACACGAATATTGTGCATGTTTAATGTTGTATTGTTTGTCTTATTTTATTACATATATGCCGAAGTCTGCACATTCTGCTCTAGCACACATGCACATTGTTCATTTTCTGTATTATTACTTATTTTATTTGCATGCCTTCCTATAAGGAGCGAAAACTTATTTTATTTGCATGCCTTCTTATAAGGAGCGAAAAGACTGCCAAAACTCCACAAAAACATTTAAACTTTTGTACTCACGCACAATTCGCAGGTAAAAAAAAAATGCATGTAAAAAAAAAAGATTCTCAAGTAAAAAAAAAAAATGTTTTGCAAGTAAAAAAACATTCAAAAGTAAAAAAAATCTATTAAAAAACGATTTGTGTGTGAATCAAAACTGCAAGTAAAAAAACAATTTTACAATCGAGAAAAGCCATTTTTTTAAAAAATGAATAATTTGTAAGTAAAAAAAAAAAAGTTCTGCAAGTAAAATAATGATTCGCAGGTATCAAAACAATTTTCCGTGAGAAGAAATATGGATGATTTGCAGGTTAAAAAAAAAAAAAAGTATTAGAAAAGGATTTGTGTGTAAATCAAAATGGCAAGTAAAAAAATAAATCACAAGGGAAAAAAGCAATTTTCTTAAAAAATGAATAATTTGTAAGTAAAAAAAAAAAATCTGCAAGTGAAATAATGATTCGCAAGTATTAAAACAATTTTCCCGCAAAGAAAAATATACATGATTCGTAGGTTAAAAAAAAAAATTCTATTAAAAAAGGATTTGTGTGTGAAAAAAAATTGCAAGTAAAAAAAAATTCACAAGGGGAAAAAGCAATTTTCTTCAAAAATAAATAATTTGTAAGTAAAAAAAAAAAATCTGCAAATAAAATAATGATTAGCAAGTATCAAAACAATTTTCCACAAGGAAAAATATAGATGATTCATATGTTAAAAAAATATATACTAAAAAACGATTTGTGTGTGAAAAAAAATGCAGGTAAAAAAAAAAATTCAAGACTGGGAAAAAAAGCAATTTTCTTCAATTAAAAATCAAAAATTGAAGTAAAAAAAAAAATTCTGCAAGTAAAATAATGATTCGCAAGTATAAAAACAATTTTCCGCAAGTTAAAAAATATTTGTCGCAAGTAAAAAAAAAATCTGCAAGTAAAATAATGATTCGCAAGTATCAAAACAATTTTCCACGAGAAGAAATATAGATGATTTGCAGGTAAAAAAAACAAAACAAAAACTCTATTAAAAAAGGATTTGTGTGTAAAAAAAAATTGCAAGTAAAACAAAACTATTCACAAGTGGGAAAAGCTATTTTCTTCAAAAATAAATAATTTGTGAGTAAAAAAAAAAAAAAATCTGCAAATAAAATAATGATTAGCAAGTATCAAAACAATTTTCCACAAGGAAAAATATAGATGATTCATAGGTTAAAAAAAATATACTAAAAAACGATTTGTGTGTGAAAAACAAAATGCAGGTAAAAAAAAAAAATTGAAGACTGGGAAAAAAAGCAATTTTCTTCAATTAAAAATCAAAAATTGAAGTAAAAAAAAAAAATTCTGCAAGTAAAATAATGATTCGCAAGTATCAAAACAATTTTCCACGAGAAGAAATATAGATGATTTGCAGGTAAAAAACAAAACAAAACAAAAACTCTATTAAAAAAGGATTTGTGTGTAAAAAAAAAATTGCAAGTAAAAAAAAACTATTCACAAGGGAAAAAAGCAATTTTCTTAAAAAATAAATAATTTGTAAGTAAAAAAATATATATATATGCAAGTAAAATAATGATTCACATGTATCAAAACTATTTTCCGCAAAGAAAAATATAGATGATTCGTAGGTTAAAAAAAACTAAAACTCTATTAAAAAAGGATTTGTGTGTGAAAAAAAATTGCAAGTAAAACAAAACTATTCACAAGTGGGAAAAGCTATTTTCTTCAAAAATAAATAATTTGTAAGTAAAAAAAAAAAAAATCTGCAAATAAAATAATGATTAGCAAGTATCAAAACAATTTTCCACAAGGAAAAATATACATGATTCATAGGTTAAAAACAAATATATTAAAAAACGATTTGTGTGTGAAAAAAAAATTGCAGGTAAAAAAAAAAAAATTCAAGACTGGGAAAAAAAGCAATTTTCTTCAATTAAAAATCAAAAATTGAAGTAAAAAAAAAATTCTGCAAGTAAAATAATGATTCGTAAGTATCAAAACAATTTTCCACGAGAAGAAATATAGATGATTTGCAGGTAAAAAAAAAACCAAAACAAAAACTCTATTAAAAAAGGATTTGTGTGTAAAAAAAAAAAATTGCAAGTAAAAAAAAACTATTCACAAGGGAAAAAAGCAATTTTCTTCAAAAATAAATAATTTGTAAGTAAAAAAATATATATATATATGCAAGTAAAATAATGATTCGCATGTATCAAAACTATTTTCCGCAAAGAAAAATATAGATGATTCGTAGGTAAAAAAAAAAAAAACTCTATTAAAAAAGGATTTGTGTGTGAAAAAAAATTGCAAGTAAAACAAAACTATTCACAAGTGGGAAAAGCTATTTTCTTCAAAAATAAATAATTTTTAAGTAAAAAACAAAAAACAAATCCGCAAATAAAATAATGATTAGCAAGTATCAAAACAATTTTCCACAAGGAAAAATATAGATGATTCATATGTTAAAAAAAATATATTAAAAAACGATTTGTGTGTGAAAAAAAAATTGCAGGTAAAAAAAAAAAAAAATTCAAGACTGGGAAAAAAAGCAATTTTCTTCAATTAAAAATCAAAAATTGAAGTTAAAAAAAAAATCTGCAAGTAAAATAATGATTCGCAAGTATCAAAACAATTTTCCGCAAGTTAAAAAATATTTGTCGCAAGTAAAAAAAAAATCTGCAAGTAAAATAATGATTCGCAAGTATCAAAACAATTTTCCGCAAAGAAAAATATAGATGATTAGTAGGTATAAAAAAATAAAATAAATTATATCAAAAAACGATTTGTGTGTGAAAAAAAATTGCAGGGAAAAAAGAACAATTCAATAGGGGGAAAAAGCAATTTTCTTCCATTAAAAAAAAAAATTCAAGTAAAAAAAATGTGTGCAAGTAAAATAATGATTTGCAAGTATAAAAACTATTTTCCGCAAGTAAAAAAATATTAGTCGCAAGTAATAAAAAAGGTATATTAAAAAAATGATGTGTTAAACAAAATTGCAAGTAAAAAAGACAATTCTGCAAGTAGAAAATGATTGGCAAGTATAAAAAAATTACGCAAGTAAAAAAATTATATTTGCAAGTAAAATAACAATTCACAAGGGGAAAAAAAGCAATTTACTTCAATTAAAAAAGTTTTTTTTTAAATTCTGCAAGTAAATTAATGATTTGCAAGTTTAAATACAAATTTCCGCAAGTAAAAAAAATAGTCACAAGTAAAAAAAAATGCAATTAAAAACGATGTGTGTAAAAAAAATTGCAAGTAAAAAAAGACAATTCACAAGGGAAAAAAGCTATTTTCTTCAATAAAAAAAATTGCAAGTAAAAAAAAAATTCTGCAAATAAAATAATGATTCGCAAGTATAAAACAAACTCTACAAGTAAAAAAAACAACAAGGGAAAAATCAAATTTTCTTCAATTAAAAAAACGTTTTTTAAAAAAATTCTGCAAGTAAAATAATGATTCGTATGTATCAAAACAATTTTCCGCGAGAAGAAATATAGATGATTTGCAGGTAAAAAAAATAAAAATAAAAAAACTCTATTAAAAAAGGATTTGTGTGTGAAAAAAAAATGCAGGTGAAAAAAAAATTAAAGAGGGGAAAAAAGCAATTTTGTTCAATAAAAAAAAAATTCAAGTAAAAAAAAAAACTTGCAAGTAAAATAATGATTCGCAAGTATAAAAACAATTTTCTGCAAGTAAAAAGATATTGGTCGCAAGTAAAATAAATTACATTAAAAACGATTGTGTGAAAAACAATTGCAAGAAAAAAACTATTCACAAGGTATTAAAAAAGTAATAAAAAAGGTATATTAAAAAAATTATGTGTGCAAAAAAAATGTGCACGTAAAAAAAAATTCACAAGGGGAAAAAAAGCAATTTACTTCAATTAAAAAAAGTTTTGAAAAAAATTCTGCAAGTAAAATAATGATTTGCAAGTGTAAAAAGAATTTTCCGCAAATAAAAAAAATAGTCACGAGTAAAAATTTTTTTTATTAAAAACGATGTGTGTAAAAAAAAATTGCAAGTAAAAAAAGACAATTCACGAGGGAAAAAAGTTATTTTCTTCAAATAAAAAGAATTGCAAGTACAAAAAAAAATCCTGCAAGTAAATTAATGATTTGCAGGTATAAAAACAAATTCTGCAAGTAAAAAAAACAACAAAGGAAAAAAGCTATTGTCTTCAATTAAAACATTTTTTTAAAAACTTCTGCAAGTAAAAAATAGATTAGCAGGTATAAAAACTATTTGCCGCAAGTAAAAAAAATTATTTGCAAGTAAAAAAAATTACATTAAAAAACGCTTGTGTGAAAAGAAATTACAAGAAAAAAACTATTCACAAGGTAAAAAAATACATTTTCTTCAAAAAGAAATAATTCTCAAGTAAAAATAAAAATCTGCAAGTAAAATAATGATTTGCAAGTACAAAAATAATTATCCGCAAGTAAAAAAAATTATTCGCAAAAAAAAAAAAAAAAAATTATTAAAAAAATACAGGTAAAAAAAACAATGCACAAGGGGAAAAAAGGTATTATCTTCAATTTAAAAAATTGCAAGTAAAATGTTTTTATTCCGCGTGTAAAAAAATGTCAATTAAAAAACGACGTGTGTAAAATAAATTGCATGTAAAAAAAACAATTCACAAGAGAAAAAAAGCAATTTCCTTCAATCAAAAAAAAGTTTTAAAAAAATTCTGCAAGTAAAATAACGATTCACAAGTATAAAAACTATTTTCCGCAAGTAAAGAAAAATGTATTCACAAAACAATTGTGTGTAAAAAAAAAAAAAATGCAAGAAAAAAATAATTCACAAGGGAAAAAAAGCAATTTTCTTCAATTAAAAAAAAGTTTTAAAAATAAATTCTGCAAGTAAAATAATGATTTGCAAGTATAAAAACTATTTTCCGCAAGTTAAAAAAAAATATTGGGAAGTAAAAAAAAATTTAAATTAAAAAACGATTGTGTTCAAAAAAAATGCAAGAAAAAAAACATTCACAAGGTAAAAAAAATAATTTTCTTCAATAAAAAAAAAATTCTCATGCACAGAAAAAATTCTGCCAAGTAAAATAATGATTCGCAAGTATAAAAACAATTGTCAGCAAGTAAATAAAAAAATATTTGCAAGAAAAAAAAATACAAAATTCAATACAAAAATTACAAGTAAAAAAACAATGCACAAAGAAAAAAAAGCTATTATCTTCAATTTTAAAAAAGAATTGCAAGTAAAATATTTTCATCCTGCAAATTAAAAAAAATGTCAATTAAAAAACGATGTGTGTAAAAAACATTTGCAGGTAAAAAAAAAAAAAACAATTCACAAGGGAAAAAAGCAATTTTCTTCAATTAAAAAAAAGTTTTTTTAATTTGTAAATTAAAAATCACTAGAATTTTTCCGTAAAAAAACATGGCAACGTTTTTTTCATTTACTGTAGATTTCATGGTAAAATTTTAGCAACTGAGCTGCAATTTTTTTAACCGCAAATTTTTTTTTACAGTCTATGTAAAAAAAAAAATAACATAATCAAATGCATAGGCAATTGTGTAAAAATATCTAGCAATTCCTTGTACATTTATACTCATATTATTCAGTGTATGTGGTGGCCCTTTATGTGCAGATGTGGCCCTCAATCAAAAGGAATTTGACACTGTTCTAAATGATTCCTGTCATTCATTGTTATTATATGACAAAAAACTATTTCCACAATATTTGCGTTTTCTTTTCGTTTCAGTGCCCAGAGTGTGTGATGCCTGCAAGGAAAGTGATGACAATGACAACGAAATTGTGGACAACTTGTGTAAAAATGATTTTGGTAAGTTAAAGTTAAAAGTAAAAGTTAAAGTACCAATGGCTTTAATACACACACTAGGTGTGGCAAAAAAATTCTCTGCATTTGACCCATCACCCTTGATCACCTAATGGGAGGTGAGGGGAGCAGTGAGCAGCAGCGGTGGCCGCGCCCGGGAATCATTTTTGGTGATTTAACCCCCAATTGGGGCGGCATAGCTCGGTTGGTAGAGTGGGCGTGCCAGCAACTTGAAGGTTGCAAGTTCGATTCCCGCTTGTGCCATCCTAGTCACTGCCGTTGTGTCCTTGGGCAAGACACTTTACCCACCTGCTCCCAGTGACACCCACACTGGTTTAAATGTAACTTAGATATTGGGTGTCACTATGTAAAGTGCTTTGAGTCACTTGAGAAAAAGCGCTATATAAATGATAAATAATAAATGGGTTGTACTTGCATAGCGCTTTTCTACCTTCAAGGTACTCAAAGCACTTTGACATTACTTCCACATTTACCCATTCACACACACATTCACACACTGATGGAGGGAGCTGCCATGCAAGGCGCCCACCAGTACCCATCAGGAGCAAGGGTGAAGTGTCTTGCTCAGGACACAACGGACGTGACGAGGTTGGTACTAGGTGGGATTTGAACCAGAGACCCTCGGGCCACTCTCCCACTGCGCCACGCCGTCCCCTAATTAATAATTCACTTCACAATTCCAACCCTTGATGCTGAGTGCCGAGCAGGGATGTAATGGGTCCCATTTTTATAGTCTTTGGTATGACTCGGACGGGGTTTGAACTCACGACCTACCGATCTCAGGTTATCTCCTAACTTAAAAACACTATTCTAATAATTACACCGTGTGACTGTCCTTCTCACAAATCGCAGTGAAGAGTTTGATATAAGAGCTATAGCTATAGGTTATTTTTGCAATCGATTAATCTATTGATTAGTTTGTTTGATTGATCGAATAATTGAATAAAACACACTACATAGCCTCAAAGCGTATTTAAGGCAAAATAGTTGAAATAAAATGTTTTCCGCTTGCCATAATCTTACATTTTTTCCCTAAATAATCCACAACATAAACATTTAAACTGTACTTTCAAAATGTGTGCATTATTGCAAAAAGTACACACCCATGCCAGCACTCTATTATAGCTGCTTTGCAAAGTATATGTCCACGTATTTCCAATGGATTAGATTTATTACACATTTATAGCGTTTCAGAGACAAGTGAAACCCCATCATTCATTCACACAATGATGGTGGTAATCTACATTTGTAGCCACGCTGCCAATTTGCGCCTACGGCCACTCCGACTACCCCCACCAGCTTGAAAATGGTCTGTGAAACATAAGGAAGGAGTTTTGCACAAACAGCCATCATTATGTGTTATGTGGACCACAAGGAAGTGTTTGAAATGTAGAGGGAAAAAAATCATAATATGACCCTTCTACTGCGATGAGGTGGCGACTTTTTCAGGGTGTACCCCGCCTTCCGTACGATTGTAGCTGAGATAGGCACCCCCACGACCCCAAAGGGAATACGCGGCAGAAAATAGGTGGATGGACCCTTCTAAGCAAGCTGAATAATCTCTGACCTTGTTGTAGGGAGGACATGCGATCTGGATTAGTCAATTATTGTTATAGATAAATGGAAGCTTTTTTCTAATCAAACTGATCGATTAATCCTTGCAGCTTTACTTTGTATTTGTTCTAAAATGGTAAGAGTTGGCTTACTACACTCTAAAAAAAAATAACAGAAACAACCTATTTGTATTCAATACATTTTAGGAATGACAACATTTGTTAAAATTATGTTCTAAAACTAAATTGGAGTCTTTAAATTAAAGAAGTGGCCTCAAAGTGGAGGCCATTTGCGGCCCAAAGTTACATACTTTTTGGCCCTCTACATAACTTTAATGGTTGTGTGTTATTTATTGGCTGATAGTTAACCAACGAGACACTAACTGCAATAACAGTGCAAACACCAAACATACAGCTTGACACACAAACACAAAGAGACACTTTATTTAAACGGCCCCTTTCATGCAAAACCAACTTTACTTACCTAACTGTACCTGCTGATGTGTACCAGGGATCTGCATAAGTCCCCAATTTTTTGCCAAAATATTTCTAAAACAATCTTGCCTTCCTTCATACTTCCTCTATACCAGCCATTTGGAATTTGCTCCATTTAGAATGTTTTTCCCAAGTGTGACGTCAGCCATTTATCCAAAGAACGGGACAAGCAGTAGAAAAATGGATGAATGGATGGATGGATAGCTTAACTTCATCAATTATTGTAACCACTAGGGGTCGACAAAAAAGAGAATTCCACCACACTTGCAATTTGAAGAAAGCCTGAGTCTGTCACAATGTTAGTGTTTTTCATACCTACCACTGTTCTCTTTTCGAAATAATACAAGTACGTGCTAGCAAAGAACCGATTATCGGCGACGGTTTTTGGCATTTTGATGTATCGGCCTCTATGTATTGGTCTTTTTTTTTTCTTTTTTTTTTTTACAACTAAAACAGAACTACATCTGCAGATACACATGTGTAAATGTGGAAATAGTGTCAAAGTGCTTTGAGTACATTGAATGTAGAAAAGTGCTATATAATTGTAAGTACAATACAGGTATAATTCATATGATACCAGTATTTTATTTTTAAAAAGTCAAGTAGATAGTTATAAACACTGCTCAAGCACCAGTCTGTTTTCTCTTCCTCGTGCAGTGTTGGTTGTTTGTACACAATATATCTCTTCTGCTAGGCTTTCAAAACATCCGTATTTTGCCAGGAAATCCAGTTTTTGTCCTTCTCTCCCGGCATTCTTCCGTTTTGTTTGTTTTGCAACTGCAACGATCAAGCCTCCGTCAGCAGCCCTCGCAGCGTGGGCTCATCAAAGGAGCGTGACATAGGTGATGCAATCACAATAACAAGGCAACAAAGATGGATGGACACGAAGACGACAGAATATATCTATGCCAAAAATCCCAACTTTGTGTAAATGTATTTACTAATATGAGACTTATCATATAACTAAAGAAGAACAGGCAGCAGCTCACACATTCTCATACTTTCTGTACCATCCAGGATGTCAGCCATCCTGAAAAATGTCTCAACTGTAATCTACGTGAAGGAGACGAGAATGGATTTTATTTAAATGTTCGCAATATTTCAGGGTCCCTCACGGGGAAACTTTATAATGTAATAAATCCATAAACTGCAATAAAATGTAGAGAAATCCCATGTTTTTACCAATTTTCCCAGAAGATTTCCCATATTTTAAAAGGCACATATTAATGCACCTATTGGACACACATAAAGGTGTTTGTGAAAAAATGTAAACAAAATATAATTTAAACTTTATGTCGCTAATGGTCCAACGTTTACTAAAAAATAAAGTTTAAAAATAGAGATTTCCAATAATATTGGACTGCCAATATTATCAGCCAATAAATGCTATAAAATGTAACATCGGAAATTATCGGTATCGGTTTCAAAAAGTACAATTTATGACTTTTTAAAACGCCGATGCACGGAGTGGTATACGGACGTAGGGAGAAGTCCAGAGCGCCAATAAACCTTAAAGGCACTGCCTTTGCGTGCCGGTCCAATCACATATCTACGGCTTTACACACACACACATAAGTGAATTCAACGCATACTTGGTCAACAGCCATATAAACAACTTTAAAACTGTTACAAATATGCGCCACACTGTGAAGCCACACCAAACAAAAATGACAAACACACTTCGGAAGAACATCCGCACCGTAACACAACATAAAGTCACAAACACAACAAAACAACAACCCAGACCCCCTTGCGGCGGCACTAACTCTTCCGAAACGCTACAATATACACCCCGCTCTGCCCCCACACCTCAACCTCTTCATGCTCTCTTCAGGAGAGCATGTCCCAAATTCCAAGCTGCTGTTTTGAGGCATGTTAAAAAATAATGCACTTTGTGACTTCAATAATAAATATGGCAGTGCCACGTTGGCCTTTTTTTTTTTCATAACTTGAGTTGATTTATTTTGGAAAACCTTGTCACATTGTTTAATGCATTAAGCGGGGCATCACAATAAAATTAGGCATAATAATGTGTTGATTCCATGACTGTATATATCGGTATTGGTTGATATTGGTATCGCTAATTAAGAGTTGGACCATATCGGAATTTAGGATAACGGCAAAAAAGCCGGTAACGGACATCTCTATTTAAAAAACAACTGGAAGCCTTTTCCAGCGGTTTGAGATGTACAGTATACTATTCATGTTTGAATAACTTTTACTGCAAATTAATATAGTTGACTACTAATAATCAGTATCGGCCGATCTGTAGTATGTACTATGATTTGTGGTGATATCATATCAGATTAATATCTCTATCCGCATCATATCAGAAATGAAGGACTTCTATCAGGACACTCCTACAATATATTACCTGTATTCCATATCTAATCAACTAATGACAAGAAATGGGAGTGCCTTATTTTTTTGCCGTGTGGTTTGGAATCTTCTCCTCTGTGTGCCCCAAAAGCCCTGAAGATCAAAGTGAAGGAGATCTCGTACATCAACGGCGACACCAAGATCGTGCCCGAGAACAAGAGCAAGACCATCTACAAGCTGAACGGCGTGAGCGAGCGCGAGCTGAGGAAGACGGTGTTGTGGCTGAAGGACGGCCTGCAGTGCGTCTGCGAGGAGATGAACGACATCAACGCCGCCTACCTGGTCATGGGCCAGAAGATGGACGGCCACCTGGTCATCACCTCGCTCAAGCGCTGGCAGAAGGGCCAGCGCGAGTTCAAGAGGATTACGCGCAGTATTCGCAAGTTGCAGTGCTAAAAAAAAAACACAAAAAAAACCCCACTTTTAGCCGAGTGGTAGATTTCAATTTCCAGCACTGATCTTTGTTTCTATCTAGTTAAGCAAAATCTGACTTTGATTTGTCAAAATTTGAAATTGTCAAGTTTTCTCCATTTTGAATAGTGTACAGCACCGTTAATTAAAGTACCAGTACAGTGGGAAAACAAGTTGCCTCTATATTGAAGCTCTTATCATATAAAACTGATTTATGACACCAAAAAAACCTGTAAAGTTTACGAATAAATAGATATGATTAAAATAGTTAACGAGGAAGCCAGTAGAGACGTAAAGTTCGCAACCATAGTTCCCTTCCCCATCAACAACGATGCAAATCAAGCAGACTTTGTGAGATCCAGCAATTACTTGGAAAAAATATGATCCAGAACCTTATATTTTTGAGCCTGAACACAAAGAGGATGAGCAATAAGTTTTAGGAGCCAAGTGCCAAACGGATGCAGCTTAATTGAAACGCCATCGCATCCGCAGCATTGCTAGGTACGAAACATTCCAGCTAACCAGAATAAAACAAACACTTACCGTACAATTTCCACTCTGGCTGGGATGCCGGCCAACAGCGTTCTCACATAATACCGTTTAGATGAAAAATCAATTAAAATCCTCACAAAGGGTTAAAAGAAAGTTGCCACAACTAGTGTCTTTATTTCCATCTCGGGGGATGTCAAAGTCGACTAACCTTTCAGTCCATAGCCACATTTGTCCACAACCAGGTGAGAGATGCATGAATTATTATCCGGAATTTATTTTTGGTACGTTTAAGACCAAGCAGAGGCAGCCGCCATGAATTGATTTATGTGGACCCCGACTTAAACAAGTTGAAAAACTTATTCGGGTGTTAGCATTTAATGGTCAATTGTACAGAATATGTACTGAACTGTGCAATCTACTGGTACTAATAAAAGTTTCAATCAATCAATCAATCAATCAATCAATCGAACAGCCGGCTTAGTGTGTCAACAATAGCAGGGTAAGCTAGCATTACCTCACTGTTATCAATGCGGCGCCAAGATAGTCTGTCTGCGTTAGCACTTATAATAACAATATCACTCATATTTGGTTAATTTTGAGGTCACAACATGTTTTTGTCAGTTTGTGGATGTTTTTAGAGTGAGTATATTAGGCGCAATAGAGGACCTTCGATCTGTTGACTCAATTGCTAGCTATTTATTTACGCATGTGTTCATGTCTTACATAAGGATTGTGAGTGATAAACAGCACATCTCTTTCCAAAAGTTGCGTATTTCCAGTTTGACTGATCTGTTAATATGTTTAAGCGTTCATCCAGTGACGTCTACGGAAATAGCCGAAAATACTCGGAGCAGAATATTCAAAATGGCCAATTGAATTTGTGGCATTTTGTGATGTATAGATGGTATTTTCACATACTTTGCGGATTGTAAGTACCATTCGATTTTGGTTTAATGCAGACAGTGAAACACAATTAAGCTTATAAAGTCAACTTGTTTTTCCACTCTACTGCTACTTTAAAGCTAAAAGTCACTGTTTTATGTTAAAAGTTATAAAAACAAAAATGTGCAGCAGACGTTTTCACTAAACGTTTACAGCTTTACAGAGGTACATTTTCTTTGAATATTCTAACATAGTCAATATTATTTTGTTCTTTGGCTTGTTATCACAAAAAAGCTAAGAAAATTTAGAGTTGTGTTTTGATTTTGGTCCTACATTCTTCAGCGTATATTTCTTTACATTTTTAAGGTGAAACGTGCGAGTTGTTTGAGGTGTTTTTTTTTTTTTTTCAACCTTATAGTTTCTTGGAAATGTTAGAAGAAGATTTATGAGTTTCAGGAAAGAGATTGATGGAATGAACTTTAACTAGGTCATTACAATGACTGAGTGTTATTGAAGTATGAAAAAAAAATTGTAGTAAACGTTCATGTGCAGTATCTAAAACGTTATTCAACAAACCTCCATACTTAAATTTGAATTAGGCTAATGCAAGAGAGAATGGATTTTACAACACAGCAGCAACAGAACCAATTTTGTAAAAGCAGTATGGCGCAAACTGGTCAGTCAACAAAACAGTACTGAGTAGTACGGAGTCGGCAACCCGCGGCTCCTTAATCACTCTGATGTGGCTCAGCTGCATAATTCCCGACCCACTCAATTATTCTGGGAAGTTTCCGAAATGTAATGCCTCTCCTAGAAGTCACCCGGGGTAAATATTCTGCATGTTGTCGCGCCCGCTTTTACGCCATTCTATCTGCGTGCTGGCGGGTCACATGTAATAGGCAATCTCTGTTGATACACGAAAGTGACTGCAAGGCATACTTTCTCAACAGCCATATAGGTCACACTGAGGGTTGTGATATTGACAACTTTAACACTGTTACTAATATGTGCCACACTGTGAACCCACACCAAACAAAAATTACAATTACATTTTGGGAGAAACACAATATAAACACAACTGAACAAATACCCAGAATCCCATGCATCCCTAACTATTCCGGGCTACATTATACACCCCCGCTAGCACCAAACCCCGGCCCCCCCCCAACCCCGCCCACATCAACCGACGCACGATGGGGGGATATTGGGTGCTAGCGGGGGTCTATAATGTAGCCCGGAATAATTAGGGATGCATGGGATTCTGGGTATTTGTTCCGTTGTGTTTATGTTGTGTTAGGGTGCTGATGTTCTCCGGAAATGTGTTTGTCATTCTTGTTTGGTGTGGGTTTACAGTGTGGCACATATTAGTAAGAGTGTTAAAGTTGTTTAAACGGGCACCCTCAGTGTGACCTGTATGGCTGTTGACCAAGTATACCTTGCAGTCATCTGCATGTGTAGGCAGAAGTCACATACAACATGTAACTGGACTGGCAAGCTATTGCAGAGGGCCACAAAAAGGCACCTTCAAAGCACGCCCTTATTATTGTTGTTAGGGTGTGAAACAGCAGACATTCGCGAGAATGGTTGCTCTGAAATTCGGGGGTCTCCTGGAAAATATGGGAGGGTTAGGAAGTGTGATGCTGTCAAGCGGCATTCATATAAAACTTGCGGGCCGCACTAACATTAAATTTTCATATTAAGGTGCGGGCCGCGTGTCTGAGACCCCTGGTTTATACATAGCACAAAGTAAAAAAAAACCTCTGTGTGCAGTGTTATTACATTTTAAAATTCAAAAGAGTCTTGTAGCTCCCATTCCTTTCTCTATTTTGTGAAACAGGTCAAAATGGCTCTTTGAGTGGTAAAGGTTGCCGACCCCTGGAGTAGTAGATTGTAAACAACAATAATACTGGTGAGTAAAAACCTTTTAAAGCGCATGCAGTGCTAGATAAGGCTCATGACACTTTCTTCACTTATTATACAAATGCGGGTGCAATTTCAAAACTACATAAGGAGGTTGCTTACAGCCACAGCTATTAATATATACATTTAGCAATTAAAGACCCCAAGCGTTACTTTCTTTTGTACACGACTGTGGTAGTTAAATAAAGTTCATTGGAATATTTTTTAATATGCTGTAAACTGCAAAGAATAATTGGTGTTTGGTGTTTTAAATGTGTTACCCCTCAAATCATAAATGAGAGATAGCTGGCTATATTCTCTTTTTTATACTTGCGCAAATACATACTTTTCGTACTGGGATCAAATTACCTTTTTCATATAAATTACTAAAGTGTTTTTGTTTGGTTTTGTATTCTATACCGTTTGACGAGCATTAAGTAGGTAATCATGTGGTGTGTATGTGCAATATAAGGTATTTTTCAGAGCACTATTTTTGTGTGGATGTATTGCTTTGTAAATATCAAAATACAGTATCATCTTTTAGTGTTGTATCCAAAAATAAAAAATAAAAGGTGCCCACAAATTGTTGCAGGTGTCTGAGTTCATTTATATATATATATATATATATATATATATATATATATATAAAAGCAGAAATAACAATTACTGTAATTTAAAAAAAAATCTGCTTGTTTAAAAAAACGCTATAACACTGCCACCTATTGGCAGTAAAGGGAATCTGAGGGAGAATCTCACATTTTAAACATGAATTTATTTGAAATTATTTATGTCCTGATTACTGTGTGTTCAGATCAATAAACAATAATTGTATTATTATTGCAAAGCATTGTACTATCTGAAAGAGGAAGAAGGACAAGATGGGGAACAAGTGTTTTAGACATTAACCATCTTTACTTATTAACGGGGAGTCCCACTCAGGTATTTCCATCGAATGTCAGCATATCATAAGATGAAGAGTTGTTGTGAATTTTGGCTGGCAGAATGTAACCCAAAAACCTCAAAAAAAATAACCTGCTGCTTTGTGACAGCCATGTGACCCTCATGAGTCACTTCCAAGCACTTCATGTGACTTAAGGAGGACTCACCTGGGAGGGATCCAC
>NC_084611.1:81754115-81786615 GCF_033978795.1 Nerophis ophidion
AAAGAGTAAAATAGAGGCTTTGGCAGGGTGGTGGACCAAGAACAACAATGGGCTGAGCGCCAAAAAGATAAGGAGATGGTCATGGATTTTAGGAGCCAAAATCACATGAATTTCGGAGGACCTCACACGAACTGCCAACACTTAAGCACTGGTCAGTAAGGCACAGCAGAGACTCCACTTGCTCCGTGTGCTGCGGAGGAGCCAACTTGAGGACAAACTGCATGCAGGTATCCTTCTAGCGTGCCACCCTAGAACCAGAGCTTTTGTCCTGCGTAACTGTGTGGTTTGCTGCTTGCTCCGCTGCAGACAGGAAGGGCCTGCAAAGAGTGACCAGGACAGCGGAGAAGATTATCGGCCGCCCTCTGCCCTCCCTAGCTGAACACTGCTCGATAGCGTTGCATTGACAAAGAATATCCTGGCAGACAGCTCTCACTCTGGTCAGCACCTGTTCAAGCTGCTGCCATCAGGGAAGAGATTTAGGTCACACAAGACCACAACAAACAGAGTAAAAACTGTTTTTTACCATTTGGATAAAATCAGGACCATTAGGATATTGAATCTTCCCCAATTATTTTATTTCAAAATAGCACTGCTGAAGTGGCTGCTGGTTGCAGGAGCTCTGTACTCTTTTATGTCCTTTGTGTTCTTGATGTTTCCCTTTAGTTTTCATGTGTTGATTGCCTTTTGGTTCTGGCCCCTCTGGGACTGCGCAACCAGGGGTGGCACTTTTGTGGTACTTTTTTGTGAACTTTTGGATTGGCCTCGGGGAAACCTTTTGGTCATGGCCTTCTTAGCAACTGAGACCAGCTCGCTTCCACACCGCAGTTTGCGTGGAGAGATCAGGGGAGATGCGAAAGAAGAGACTCGGGTGCAGCGCTGTCGTTGAGCGCTGTTATGGACAAGCCTCACTAAGTCCTGGGATGGATTCTCGCTTATCCACGCAGACATTCGCTGAAAGCTAGTGGGCAGCCGAGGACGGAGTCAGCTCTCTTGGTTGCTTTGTTGGGTCTGTTCAGGTCTCTGGCCGTGCTTCCCCAGCACTGCCGAGGCCACCACAGTGTATGTGTAGCTGTATGTAGAAATGGCGCTGGTGAATGTAGCTGAGATAGGCACCAGAACCCCACGCGACCCCAAAGGGAATAAGCGGTAGAAAATTGATGGATGGATGGATGAAGTGGCAGCTGGTCACGTCAGCTCTGTTCTCTTTTAATGTATTTTATGTTTTTTTTAACTTTTCCCTATTGTTTTTGTATGTTTGTACCTCATTTTAAGTGGACTTTTTGTATCTGAACTGCAACCACGTAATTTCCCATTTGTGGGATAAATTAAGTTTATCTTATCCTATCCAATAGCTTACACCATTTTCTACTGTTCGTACTGGCATTTATGTTTTTATTTTTAATATGTTAATTAGTGTTTATATGGTATTTCAACGACAGAGTGGACACTTGTATTTTCCTCATGCTCTCATGTTAATGACAAAACATTCCATCCATCCATCCATTTTGTACCGCTTGTCCCTTTTGGGGTCGCGGAGGGTGCTGGAACCTATCTAAGCTGCATTCGGGCGGAAGGCGGGGTACACCCTGGACGGGTCGCCACCCCATCGCAGATAGACAGACAACATTCACATGCACATGAACACACTAGGGCCAATTTTAGTGTTGCCAATCAATCTATCCCCAGGTGCATGTCTTTGGAGTTGGGAGGAAGCCGGAGTACCCGGAGGGAACCCACGCAGTCACGGGGAGAACATGCAAACTCCACACAGAAAGATCCCAAGCCTGGGATTGAAGTCCGGACCTTCGTATTGTGAGGCACATGCACTAACTTGTTCCTCAATGGCCTTGTGGTTAGAGTGTCTGCTGTGAGATCGGTAGGTCGTGAGTTCAAACCCCGGCCGAGTCATACCAAAGACTATAAGAATGGGACCCATTACCTCCCTGCTTGGCATTCAGCATCAAAGGTAGGAATTGGGGGTTAAATCACCAAAAATGATTCCCGGGTGCGGCTACCGCTGCTGCTCACTGCTCCCCTCACTTCCCAGGGTGTGAACAAGGGGATGGGTCAAATGGAGAGGACACATTCCCACACAGCTAGTGTGTGTGACAATCATTGGTAGTTTTAACTTAACCACTGTGCATTCTATTCTATTGTAATAAATGACAGTTGGGTAATGTGTCTTGATGCTGCGTTTGCGCACATGTGGAAACTGCGTAAATTACGCTGGCACTGGTTCAGTGACTCAATGTTTAATGTTTTGCGTGATAACTGCAAGCTGTTTTTACGTTTTATCTTCAGTGCAGCAATTTTAAGCGGAACACCGCTTTGTTAAGTTATATTTGTAAGCGTGCTTTCGCTGAATTTGTGGTTTTACGACCGCCAGTGAACGCATCAAAGCAATGCTTAGTAGTGGAGAGCCTCCTCGCTTGCATAAACTTGTTGTTGCTACCATTTAAGGTTTTGTGTCTTAATTTTTTGGTGTTGACAATAAACGTTTACCTCACAATGGCGGCCGATGTCGAGTCTAGGAGAGACACTGTGCTCGCTTTGACGAATCTCAAGAAAGTCAGCGGGGAAGTCCATCCATCCATTTTCTACCGCTTGTCCCATTCGGGTCACGGAGGGTGCTGGAGCCTATCCCAGCTGCATTTGTGCGGAAGGCTGTGTACACCCTGGACGAGTCTCCACCTCATCAGTCACGAGGAGAACATGCAAACTCCACACAGAAAAATCCCGAGCCCGGGGTGTCAAACGTACGGCCCTAGGGCCGGATCAGGCCCGCGAACAGGTTTTATCCGGCCCGCGGGATGAGTTTGCTCAAGTATAAAAATTATCCTAAAATTTTTAAATGAAAGAAACTACTGTTCTGAATGTGTCCACTGGATGTCTCAATAGCAATTCTTTGTATCTTTGTAGATGAAGCTATATATGTACAAAATAAACTACATGATGTTAGTAAATCAGTCAAGGAAAATGATCAACTTACATAAATAACATACTGTAATTTGATTTTTATATAATTTTTTTATCTTGATTGATTGAAAATGAACACCAATGAGTTGACTGATGTACATTATCACTTAAAGTATTCAGAAATATATAAATAACGACAAATAAAAATAGAATACTATTAACCGCAACATGTAAGTGTAAAAAAAAAAAAAAGAACAGTTGCCTTTATTTTTAAGTTATCGTGCTGTGATTTTACCAATTCGGACCATTTGAGAGTAAATTTTTCTCCATGTGGCCTCCGATGTAAAATGAGTTTGACACCCCAGGGGTAGAGTGTCCGCCCTGAGATCAGTAAGTCATGAGTTCACACCCCGGCCGAGTCATACCAAAGACTAAAAAATGGGACCCACTATTTCCCTGCCTGGCATTCAGCATCAAGGGTTGGAATTGGGGGTTAAATCACCAAAAATTATTCCCGGACGCGGCTATCGCTGCTGCTCACTGCTCCCCTCACTTCCCAGGGTGTGAACAAGGGGATGGGTCAAATGGAGAGGACACATTCCCACACACCTAGTGTGTGTGACAATCATTGGTAGTTTTAACTTAACCCCTGTGCATTCTATTCTATTGTAATAAATGAAAGTTGGGTAATGTGTCTTGATGCTGCGTTTGCGCACATGTGGAAACTGCGTAAATTACGCTGGCACTGGTTCAGTGACTCAATGTTTAATATTTTGTGTAATAACTGCTTGCTGTTTTGGCGTTTAATCTTCAGTACAGCAATTTTAAGCTGAACACCGTTTTGTTAAGTTATATTTGTAAGCGTGCTTTCGCTGAATTTGTGGTTTTACGACCGCCAGTGAACGCACCAAAGCAATGCTTCATAGTGGAGAGCCTCCTCGCTTGCATAAACTTGTTGTTGCTACCATTTAAGGTTTTATGTCTTCATTTTTGGTGTTGACAATAAACGTTTACCTCACAATGGCGGCCGACGTCGAGTCTAGGAGACACACTGTGCTCGCTTTGACGAATCTCAAAAAAGTCCGCGGGGAAGTTCCCCAGGAAATCCCCCGCTTGGTTATATTATTGTCAACGAGTGGTGAGGCAGACCTGACAACACGCGGCGCTGCTCCCCGGATATACTCGTCAAGTGCCGGATGACTACAAGACAATAGTGCCGTTAAAAGACCACCCCGAGAGAGACCGACGCCGGAGCCCCGACATGGATCACGACAGCGCGGACAAGAAGCGGAGCTACAGCACCCTCAACACTTTGTACCACGAGTGCAGGGAGGAGATGGAGCTCCTGGAGAAGCAGCTCACCCTCAAGGACAACATCATAGCCGAGCTGAAGGCCAGGCTGGCCGGCCACGAGAGGACGTGCGTGACGGTGGGCGACAACCAATCTGTGGTGGTCGGGCCGTCCAAGTCCTTGCTGGAGAGTTTGTGTCAGGAGATCTGCAAACTGAAACAGAAGAGGAACGAGACGGAGTTCAAAGCGTCCAGACAAGCTGAGGTGCATATTTTGTTGATGATATTCATACTTTAAAGAGCTTCGGTTACTTGAATTGTACTTGAATTTCTCAAATGGGGGTACACTAGGGGGGTGGGGGAAAAAAGATTCGAATACGAATCGAATCGTTTGAGTTGTGCGATTCAGAATCGATTCTCTCTTTTTTTTTTAATCAATTTTTTTAATCAACCCAACAAACCACTACACAGCAAAACCATAACAATGCAATCCAATTCCAAAACCAAACCTGACCCAGCAACACTCAGAACTGCAATAAACAGAGCAATTGAGATGGCACAAACACGACACAGAACAAACCAAAAGTAGTGAAACAAAAAGGAATTTTATCAACAACAGTATCAATATTAGTTATAATTTCAGTGATTAAAAATCCCTCATTGACATTATCGTTAGACATTTATATAAAAAAAAAAAAAACATAGTGTCACAGTGGCTTACACTTGCATCGCATCTCATAAGCTTGACAACATACTGTGTCCAATATTTTCACGAAGATAAAAAAAGTCATAATTTTGGTTCGATTAGTAGTTAAAAAAAATGTACATTACTGCAATCAGTTGATAAAACATTGTCCTTTACAATTATAAAAGCTTTTTTTTTTTTTTTAAATCTACTACTCTGCTTGCATGTCAGCAGACTGGGGTAGATCCTGCTGAAATCCTATGTATTGAATGAATACAGAATCGTTTTGAATCGGAAAAATATCGTTTTTGAATCTCGAATCAAATCGAATCGAAAAAAATCGATATATTATCGAATCGTGACCCCAAGAATCGATATTGAATCGGATCGTGGGACACCCAAAGATTCAAAGCCTTAGGGTACGCGTACCCCTGGGGGTACTTGAAGGTATGCCAAGGGGTATGTGAGATTTTTTTTTAAATATTCTAAAAATAGCAACAATTCAAAAGTCCTTTATAAATATATTTATTGAATAATATTTCAACAAAATATGAATGTAAGTTCACAAACTGTGAAAATAAATGAAACAATGCAATATTCAGTGTTGTTGTTGTACACTGAAAAAAATAACTCGTAAGATTTACTTAAAAAAATTATTGTAAGTATTTGCAGTCCATGGTTCTCGCCCGGAAAAGGGTGGAATGCCATCTCCGGGTTGGGGAGGAGACCCTGCCCCAAGTGGAGGAGTTCAATTACCTAGGAGTCTTGTTCACGAGTGGGGGAAGAGTGGATCGTGAGATCGACTGGCGGATCGGTGTGGCGTCTTCAGTAATGCGGACGTTGTACCGATCCGTTGTGGTGAAGAAGGAGCTGAGCCGGAAGGCAAAGCTCTCAATTTACCGGTCGATCTACGTTCCCATTATAACCTATGGTAATGAGCTTTGGGTCATGACCGAAAGGATAAGATCACGGGTACTAGCGGCCGAAATGAGTTTCCTCCGCCGTGTGGCGGGGCTCTCCCTTAGAGATAGGGTGAGAAGCTCTGCCATCCGGGAGGAACTCAAAGTAAAGCCACTGCTCCTTCACATCGAGAGGAGCCAGATGAGGTGGTTCGGGCATCTGGTCAGGATGCCACCCGAACGCCTCCCTAGGGAGGTGTTTAGGGCACGTCCAACCGGTAGGAGGCCACGGAGAAGACCCAGGACACGTTGGGAAGACTATGTCTCCCGGCTGGCCTGGGAACGCCTCGGGATCCCCCGGGAAGAGCTAGACGAAGTGGCTGGGGAGAGGGAAGCCTGGGTTTCCCTGCTTAGGCTGTTTGCCCCGCGACCCGACCTCGGATAAGCAGAAGAAGATGGATGGATGGATGGATTTGCACGCAAATGATTTACGTAAAATTTAATGCTGCAATATCATGTAACACCCACTTGCCATTATCAAGTAAATTCTACTTACCATATAACATAACAGTTGTGAAGATATTAAGTAAGAGTTACTTGATTACATCCAAGTTTTAAGTTATATTTATTTAACAAATTAAGTAAAGTCTACTTGTTTTTCATCGACGGGACAACATTTTACTCAAAATTTTAAGTACGTTTTATATACCATATTTACTTGAATAGCCGTCGGAGCGCTAATTATTTTAAAACCTCCTTTCGCTCCTGCGCCTATCAATGGCGTGCAGTAATTGAAAGAGTGTAATGGAAGGGATTTTGACAAACCATTACACTACGGCCGCGGCACGGTGGTTGGGGACCACTGCTCCTCAGCATGTCATCGAGCCATATTTTACACCATGCTGTCTACGTATCGGTAGGACGTCTGCGATTCGGTGTTTCTGACACTAGATTGCAATGCATACTTGGTCAACAGCCATACCTTTTACACTGACTGTTGTGATATAAAGAACTTTAAAATTCTTACTAATATGCGCCACACTCTGTGAACCCACACCACACACATTTCTGATAAACATCGACTCTGTAACACGTTATAATCGCAAGATAAGAATTACCCATAAATCCACCTTGCAGTGCTCTGTGAAGTGATCCTAACGGCCGGAGCAGAGCCAGTCGGCCAGAGCCTGTTGTGCTGTGCGCATGCGTCGTCGTGCACGCGTTTCAAAACACTAGATTTTCAGAGTAAAGTTTATGTAATATTTTTAGGTTTATGTACGTACAACTATTAAACATTTAAATAGTATGAGAAAACATAAGTAAAACTTAGGGCTTCACGGTGGAAGAGGGGTTAGTGCGTCTGCCTCACAATACGAAGTTCCTGCAGTCCTGGGTTCAAATCCAGGCTCGGGATCTTTTTGTGTGGAGTTTGCATGTTCTCCCCGTGAATGCGTGGGTTCCCTCCGGGTACTCCGGCTTCCTCCCACTTCCAAAGACATGCACCTGGGGATAGGTTGATTGGCAACACTAAATTGGCCCTAGTGTGTGAATGTGAGTGTGAATGTTGTCCGTCTACCTGCGATGAGGTGGCGACTTGTCCAGGGTGTACCCTGCCTTCCGCCCGATTGTAGCTGAGATAGGCGCCAGCGCCCCCCACGATGTATTACGTTAATAAAATGTTTAATTTTACTTATGAAACTCTAGTTCTTACTGAATGTTAAAAATATTAGGTATAAATTATGACAGTTACTCTAATAGAGTTTACAGCTCCAAAAAGTCACTTTTTTCAGTGGAAGCATTTCACCAATCTCGCGCACTTTGCAAATTTCGATGCGATCTAACAGCAAAACAGTCTCCCAAAACTGCATAGATGGCATCAAGGCCTATTTATCCAAGCCTGAGGGTTGGGAAACGAAGGTGTTTGGCGAGGGAAGTGTGGATTCAGGCCAGGTGGCCTATTTCAAGTTCCAGGTAACCCTACATTATTCCATCCATTTCTACCGCTTATTCCCTTTTGGGGTCACGGGGGGCGCTGGCGCCTATCTCAGCTACAATCGGGCGGAAGGCAGGGTACACCCTGGACAAGTCGCCACCTCATCACAGGGCCAACACAGATAGACAGACAACATTCACACTCACATTCACACACTAGGGCCAATTTAGTGTTACCAATCAACCTATCCCCAGGTGCATGTCTTTGGAAGTGGGAGGAAGCCGGAGTACCCGGAGGGAACCCACGCATTCACGGGGAGAACATGCAAACTCCACACAGAAAGATCCGGAGCCTGGATTTGAACCCAGGACTGCAGGACCTTCGTATTGTGAGGCAGACGCACTAACCCCTCTGCCACCGTGAAGCCCTCCCCCACCCTACATTATTATATTTTATAAATAGTAAACCAAGTTGTGGTAGTAGTTTAGTCAGTAGTTTAGTTGTGGATGTACACTGTATAGTGATGAATCCAATAAACATTTGATTTGATTTGATTTGACGTTAAATTTGCAAATTGCGCCCATTGGTATTGTGCTTACAACATTGACAGCTGGATTTTTTGTGGACATGTTCCATAAATATTGATGTTAAAGTTTTCTTTTTTTTTTGAAGAAATATTTAGAATGAAGTTCATGAATCTAGATGGATCTTGATGATTATTTCTATGTGTAGAAATCTTTATTTATAATTGAATCACTTGTTTATTTTTCAACAAGTTTTTAGTTATTTTTATATCTTTTTTTCCAAATATTTCAAGAAAGACCACTAGAAATGAGCAATATTTTGCACTGTTATACAATTTAATAAATCAGAAACTGATGACATAGTGCTGTGTTTTACTTCTTTATCTCTTTTTTTCAACCAAAAATGCTTTGCTCTGATTAGGGGGTACTTGAATTAAAAACATGTTCACAGGGGGTACATCACTGAAAAAAGGTTGAGAACCACTGCACTAGGGCTTCACGGTGGCAGAGGGGTTAGTGCAGGGTTGTCAAACTCCTTTTAGATCGGGGGCCACATGGAGAAAAATCTACTCCCAAGTGAGTCGGACTGGTAAAATCACGGCACAATAACTTAAAAATAAAGACAACTTCAGATTTTTTTTCTTTGTCTAAAAATACAACAAGCACGTTCTGAAAATGTACACGTCATAATGTTGTTGTTGTTTTTTTTTAGACTTACATGTTGCGGTTAATAGTATTCTACCCTTATTTGTCTGAATAAATTACCGTATTTCTTTGAATTGCCGCCGGGGCGCTAATTAGTTTAAAACCTTCTCTCACTCCTGCGCTTACCAAAGGCATGCGGTAAAAGTAAGCATGCGCTAATTATTTTAAAACCTCTTCTCACTCCGGCACTTACCAAAGATATGCAGTAAAAAATTGAGTGTGATGTAAGTTTAAATCCTACTGAATAGCTCGAAATCTTCTTCCCTTTATGCGATTTCAAATTACCGGTATTGAAATCAGCCTCCTCCATTTTGAAAAAGATGACAGGGGAAGTGTCATTCGTGACGTCACGAGTTTGACCCGGCGGTGATACTCTCGCGGCTGTGTTGAAGCCACTATGGATTGAACTTTCACAGTATCATGTTAGACCCGCTCGACATCCATTGCTTTCGGTCCCCTAGAGGGGGGGGTTGCCCACATCTGAGATCCTCTCCAAGGTTTCTCATAGTCAGCATTGTCACTGGCGTCCCACTGGATGTGAATTCTCCCTGCCCACTGGGTGTGAGTTTTCCTTGCCCTTTTGTGGGTTCTTCCGAGGATGTTGTAGTCGTAATGATTTGTGCAGTCCTTTGAGACATTTGTGATTTGGGGCTATATAAATAAACATTGATTGATTGATTGATTTATTGATACTAAGCATGCGCTAATTATTTTGGGAAGCGAGTTTGACCCGGCAGTAATTCAAGGCAGGCGCATACTATATGCCCTGCGGCAATTCAAGGAAATACGGTACGTGATAATGTTCATCAGTCAACTCCATTCATCCATCCATTTCCCACCGCTTGTCCCGTTTGGGGTCGCTGGAGCCTATCTCAACTGCATTTGGGCGGAAGGCGGGGCACAAACCTGGACAGGTCGCCACCTCATCGCAGGGCCAACACAGACAGACTCATTGGTGTTAACTTTCAATTGATCAAGATTAAAAAATAGTATCAAAATCAAATTACAGTATGTTATTTATGTAGTTTGCTCATTTTCCTCGACCAGTGCACTAACGTCATGTGTTTTATTTTTTTCACGTATGCAGCATCATCTACAAAGATTAAAAGAATTGCTATTGCGACATTTAGTGGACACATTTACAACAGCAATTTCTTTCGTTCCAAAATATCGGCTCATTTTTTTTACTTAGCAAACTCATTCCGGATAAAACCTGTAAGTGGGCCTGACGTTTGACAGCCCTGGGTTAGTGCGTCTGCCTCACAATACGAAGGTCCTGAGTAGTCTGGGGTTCAATCCCGGGCTGGGGATCTTTCTGTGTGGAGTTTGCATGTCCTCCCCGTGACTGCGTGGGTTCCCTCCGGGTACTCCGGCTTCCTCCCACCTCCAAAAACATGCACCTGGGGATAAGTTGATTGGCAACACTAAATTGGCCCTAGTGTGTGAATGTTGTCTGTCTATATGTTTTGGCCCTGCGATGGGGTGGCGACTTGTCCAGGGTGTACCCCGCCTTCCGCCCGATTGTTGCTGAGATACGCACTAGCGCCCCCCACGACCCCAAAGGGAATAAGCGGTAGAAAATGGATGGATGGATGGAGGGTTTGCACTAATAATTGCACGCCAGGCTCGAGCGCTTTCACGTGAGCAAACCATGAAGTGGAGCATGTTGGAGAGAAGCCTGCTTGTAAATAAGACAATATATTACATTAAATTAAATGACAGTATATTACATTAAATTAAATGACAGTATATTACATTAAATTAAATGACAGTATATTACATTAAATTAAATGACTTTATATTACATTACTTGGAGTAAATTTTCGATGTCGCTCGTAAATAAAGAGGATAGAATTTCATAAAAATATTCTCCAATTAGCGTCAGTTTGTCCACATAACGCACCTGCTCCTTTGGATTGTTCAGCTGGTTTGTGAAGTGCGGACCTGGTTAAATTTAATTTTGTTTGAAACTCCCACAATTTTTTTAGATTGTGAAATTATTTTTATACTGTTTTTTATTATATATTTTTTTAAATATAAAAAAATATATATCACTTTAAGCAAACTTTAATTTGATTCAGTGCATGTTTTGTACAACAATAAATGTATCCATCCATCCATTTCTACCGCTTATTCCCTTTGGGGTTGCGGGGGGCGCTAGTGCCTATCTCAGCTACAATCAGGCGAAAGGCGGTGTACACCCTGGACAAGTCGCCACCTCATCGCAGTAGAATAAATTCAATCAATCAATCAATCAATCAATGTTTATTTATATAGCCCTAAATCACCAGTGTCTCAAAGGGCTGCACAAACCACAACGACATACAAGGGCAAGGATAACTCACCCCAGAGGGACGTCAGTGACAATGATGACTATGAGAAACCTTGGAGAGGACCACATATGTGGGCAACCCCCGACCCCCCAGGGGACCGAAAGCAAAGGATGTCGAATCATATGAAATTCATATGAAATAAATAGAACAGAAAGGATTTTATCGTCATTATATTTGCAAATAACGAGATAAAGGACTCCAATTTAACGTGCGGTAGTGGGAACAAATATGGGATAAAAATAAATTACACAAGAGGTAATAAAGATAAAGGTAAAAATTGAAATAAATGGACTACTATCCAATAAAAATAATAAGCAATCCTGTACAGTATACAAAAGACTATACAAAATACCGTACAATATACAGGACAAGACAAAAGTACCGGAGTAAAGAATAACAATCAGTCAACAAATTGTTCAATGATGATGTTTTTACTGCAGAATAAAAGAGTACAACATAAATACAACTTCGACCTGGGATTGGACGACTGCTTTTACAAGACTAGCTGTAAGAAGATTGGTCAATCGTTCAGGGAAATTAGTATTTAAATACTTATCAGTGACGGAGCAGGAAGGGGTTTGTAAAATTGTACACACGCTTAAGCTTACAGCTGCTGATCTGCGTATAGGGAGGGGCGGCCCTGGTTAAGAGACAGTTTGACATAAATTAGAAGGCGTCTCCAAACCTTTGACTACTATTGTACTTTCTGAATACACCATTAAAAAATAGGGGTTTCGTTTGAAAATTTCAGGGTAAACCCAACATGAACTACAGGTGAATTTAGTTCGACCTTTCTAAGCCTTTAAATAAGGGGTGTCCAAAGTGTTTTTAACAGCACATTCTAAAAATACGATTAAAAAACAAAGTGAAATAAAAGAGCAAACAGGTGAAATGTACTGAGAGAAAGTTGAGATGTTGACTAATAAGAGATTTTTTTCTTTAAAACCATCATTGCTCAAAAATAGTAATAAATCAAAATCAATGTTGTAATGAATTATTGACATATTCAAGGCTCCAATTACTACACATCAAATATTCCACCTAGAATTTTCTTGGGGAAAATAGTGCATAATTTGTGTGTTTTCCTAATAAAAGACTAAGTTTCTTTGGCAAAAAGGACCTACAAAAAACCCCCAAAAATGTTAAAAACTTATAATCAACGGATAAATATGAAGTTGATCTCGGTACTTTAGCGTTGAAAGTTAAAAAAAAAAACTGTTTGACTTACCGGTATGTTTTTACACTTTTGTACACCAGATAATTTTAATTAAAATCAAAAATGTTATTATTACCATTATTATTATTATTTATTTTTATTTATTTATACTATATTTTTTTTACTATCATTGACCCTTTTAGGGCTCCAAATAATTCATACTAAATATTCCACTTTTTTGGGGGGGAATATTGCAGATTTTGTGTTTTTGCCATAAAAGCATGGTTTTAACAAAAAGCCTTAAATCAGTAAAAAAAAATAATAATAATAATAATAACTTTATATCGACAGACCTGAAGTGGATCTAGAGATTTAAGCGTTGAATACTATTTTTAAAATTAACGTATGACTTATTTTTTAACATTTTTATGATGACAATCGTTACAGGTCCCCAGAATTAAAATTAAGGTGAGCCCTAAAGGTTAAACAACATTTTTTAATTGTTTTGGTTTTAAAAATGAAAAATATCAAAATGGCCCGCGCTTGCTTTGATTTTTCGGTGTGCAACTCTCTGGATTTAACAGTCATGTCCAACTGTTCAACGTTTCAGTGCTTTTTACACTACTTGCTACTCACATAGAGAGAAACCTGAGAATATTTTTTTCTGCAGGTTTAGTGCGAGGAAGTTACAGCTGTGCTCTAAAGGGTGAGCTGGCTAAGGTAGTGTGGTATTATCACCGGTCTTGTTGGGGACCAGCGCTTTGCACAATTTACAGACCACATTTGTCTGACGACTGTCTTTTTTTTCAGAAAATCCAAAAAACTGCCATATTTTATTCACAATTTCTTCACTCGCTGCAGCACAAATTTTTACGTTCGCTTCTCACTCCATGCAAAGAATCAACTGCCAGACAACAAGATGGCACAACCAAACTTGATAATTGTTAGTTTAACCTGATTGGCTGTTAGTGTGTCACTCCCACCGATCAGTGATCACTTCCTGCGTTGCTCGGCTACGAGAGCGAACGGCTTTGTTCATGTTACCAATTTTGCTTCGCATCTTCCGTTTTCTTCCGACAAAAAAAAACTTTATTTGAACGCACTTTTTATTATCATAAAATATTTGTCAATCCCGATATATATTTTGATATTGTTTTATTGCCCAGCCCTACTGTACATTCAATGTTTGATATTCAGATTCACTCTTTACCAACACAAATGAGAAAATCAGACACAATATTAACAAAAAGTCTTGTCCCAAACGCAAACCCTCTGCAAAGTTTTGCATAAATCAATGAAGTACATTAGTTTATTAAAGGTCTAAATCACGCGAAAGTAACAAAGTTCAATGCGAAAGTAACAAGGCACATCTTAGAATTCCATCATGGATGAAAACAACTACACCAAAAAAATGAACGCTTCTTTTTTCCCCTGACTCATTTGATGCCCCACCCCTGCAAAAGTTTCCTGGAAAGCAATATATTTACATAATCCTGCTCAGCATGAGGCTGAACAATCCTCTATTTGGACCAGTTTTAAAATTGTCCACCTTTTATACCAGTCAAAAGTTTAGAGACACTTTTCCATGCCAATGAATGAGAAAGTGTTTCCAAACTTTTGGTCGGTACTCCATCCACCATCTGCACATTGGCGCTTTGCTCTCTAAAATGAGTGCAATTGGGCAAATAATAACAAAAGCAGGAACGAGCGGTAGAAAAATGGATGGATGGATGGATGGATAACAAAAACAAATATTCTGCATACACATAAAAAATAATGGTATAGTTTCCTAGACTCTGTAACGTTTTATGGAACAGTAATTTAAAAAATAATACATTTGCACAATATTTGTAATTATTGTTTATTGAATAGATCCCCATTAGCTGACGCCAAGGTGACTGCTAGTCTTCCTGGGGTTAAACCCAGTATTAAAAATTCACGTCTTGTGTTGCCAGCTGCAATAGGTTTATCTTCAAAGCTGTCTTGAATGACAATTTACTTTAGGAGAGATTAATGTGAGATGGCAACCGATTCCAGAATGATACACATCTATACATGACTGTATGTTTGAGGAAATTGGTCTTGGGAGCAGGGAGTGCCAAAAAGCCATTGCTGGCATTCCTAGTGGCATGAATGTGTGTGTTGGTTGATTTTAAAAACTTTTTGTAGAAGTAATCTGGTGATTGATCTAACATGAGAGTTCTAAAGAACATAAGGAAACTACAATGCATCTTTTGTTCAACAGACAAATATAATTCTATAAAATACCCAAGCCACGTTGGTGCACCTTTTATCTGGATCAGCAATAAAAAATCGAATCCAGGTTCCTACTTCCTCGGCTAGATCAATCTAATTATTTGCAGAATCCTGCTAAAATTGTTCTCTTCTAGTCCCACATCACACTGTTCTGTGAAGCACAGTGTAAATGTGTTTGTGTGATCCTTCTAAACCTATTAAGACTTCTACCCAAGCTGAAAAATCCCCCGTCCGGATGAATGCCAAATGTCTTCTGGATGAGCACCAACTATGTAATCGGCTTCTTCCTTCCTTGACGAGCTCGACGCCACACCTACTTCTCATTTTGAAGTGGTTTCATTTTGACATGCAAGACACTTTGCAGAGAGTACTCGCCCAGTGCGCTTCTGCAAAGGCTCCCACAAGGCCGCTCTTTGCCTATTTTTGCTCGCTAACAGAATAAACGCTAACAAACCGTGTGCTTCGGTCGGGAAGCTACATTACTCACAAAACGGTACTTGCACAATATCACCATTAAGCACTTGTGGCAGATGTCCGCATTCATTTAGTTCCAAAACAAGGCACCGTTCACGTCTTGTTATTTTGGGATTTCGGTGCTCACCTCCAGTCAGGATTTTTTTTTTTTAGCAAAACAGTCATTTGGCGGGTTCGTATGTGTGCAGGATTACGTTGAAAAAGAGAAATGCATATTAAAAACCCCACAAAACTTAATGCCATGGGAGTTTTTAAAACACATTTGTCATTTGAGTCACTATAACTTAGGTATTTGAATCTTTTCAATCTTACCACATCTTTGGTGTGCTGGGAAGTAACCATGTAATCAGGGATATGTACTGTACTGTGCAATCTATTAATAAAAGGTTCAATCAATCAATTAATCAACGTCACACTTGGTTGCCACCACTTCACCAGCCAAACTACTGTACCTCTAGTACCACGTTGACTCAAAGACGCTGCAAAGTTAGCTAAGTGAGGCTTCACTTTTCCAAAATTGCGCTAGCTTGATGCTAATATACATAGGCTTTGCTATTGACATGCAACTGATTAGCATCAGCGGTTTTACATGGCGATTTAAAACGCCTCCAAATTTGTTAATGATGCAGGTTTTTTGATGAGACAGATGGCGTATAATAAGTACATTACTTACGGGATCAACACTTTTAGGGCGCAACTATGAACAAAAAAAAAAAACCGCCATTAACTGTACATTACTGCCATTTAACATCTTGGACTTGAAACTGCAATTGCAATGTAATGTCATACTTGCAAATGATTATATGATAAAAAATATAACGTGTGGTTAAATGTTGCTATGAAAAATAGATTTTATTATCAAAAACAATAGTTGTTAACAAACACAAAATTACCGAAAATTGGTACCGGTGAGTTACCTCGTAATTGGTACCATATAGGTTTAAATGTGAACGGTACCCATCCAACATGCAATATTTTTATGTATATATATAAAAAAAAAAAACTGCCGTAATAGTTTGCTAGTAATACTATTAATACAACGATTATTAATCAGAGCTAGGCGTACAAGTAGCGATAAAAAGTTTTTTTGTTATTTTGCCAATAGTAATGATCATTCCATGATTTGAGGCGGAGTAATTCTCTATATGAGTATGGCATTAGTTAGGTGTATAACTCATGAAACAAATTTATAAAAGATTATTGTCTGTAAAATTGCTGAGTTATTTGTGGGAAAACAAGGTTTTAGTTATATTATTTTGTTGTTGCATATTTTACATAGCTTCATTACAAAGAAACAAACTATTTGTACATTTCTGACCTCTGCCAGGGAAAAAATAAGTTTTGATTTGGTAGCAAAAAAGGTTATGAAAATGTTTGGAGAGAAAAAACATTTTTGTGCACTATTTAGATTTTTTGGGGGATAAATTATTGAATTTATAGCACAAATATAGTCAATGACATGTAAAACAACAGATTTGACCACTTATTTTTGGAAATATTCAAGGAAGCTTAACTATGGCCATTAAGTACACAGCTTCTGTATGTAGGGATAGGTCCTAAAATCGGTATTTGTATTGGCACCAACCGTATTCGGTCGGTACTACCAGGCATCAATTCAAGTAAAATCAAACGGTGCAATGTTGTGATACCTTTGTTGAACATGCCGTCACGACCGGTTGCGGATTAAACAACCGGCTCGCGTAACCGATCACTGAAGCAGCACTCAAGGTGGACTCAGCCAAACTCCCTCTAAGTAATGTTGCAATTCTTATCCTCAACAAAGCAAGTATGCTTGGTAGAAAAAGCTCAAACGTAAAGTAATGCTCCACTCTTCCAAAATTCGCTAGCTTGATGCTAATTTACGTTGGATTTTCCATTGACAGGCTACTATTAGTGCTACATTATCGATTTTACATCGGGATTTTCAACACTTCCAATTATGGCAATGAAAACTACAACTGCAATGTTACAATCAAACAGCTGATGTGTTAAAAAAGCACAATACTTACAATATAAACACTTTGTGGGGCGCAACAGAACACATTCAGCATCCTGGAACATGAGACATAGTCTTGGAAGTGCGACTGCATTGCAAATGAGACTCAGAGAATAATGAAAACACGATATAACAACTGGACAGGACATGTATCTATCCATCCATTCATTTTTTACCGCTCTTCCCTCTCAGGGTGGCGGGGGTACATCTTGGACAAGTCGCCACCTCATTGCAGCGCCAACACAGATAGACAGATCATAATCAAATAAAATTGTATTATCAGATAAGTAAGATTTGTTAGCACACAAAAAAGTACCGGAAATTGGTAGCGTTGAGTACCGGTATTAATTCTGAGCTACCGCCAATTTGTACCGTATCGGATCAATATCCATCCATCCATCTATTTTTTACCGCTTGTCCCTCTCGGGGCGGCGGGGGTGCATCCTGGACAAATTGCCACTTCATTGCAGCGCCAACACAGATGGACAGATCATAATCAAATTAAATTGTATTATCAGATAAGTAAGATTTGTTAGCACACAAAAAAGTACCGGAAATTGGTAGCGTTGAGTACCGGTATTAATTCTGAGCTACCGCCAATTGGTACCGTATCGGATCAATATCCATCCATCCATCTATTTTTTACCGCTTGTCCCTCTCGGGGCGGCGGGGGTGCATCCTGGACAAGTTGCCACTTCATTGCAGCGCCAACACAGATGGACAGATCATAATCAAATTAAATTGTATTATCAGATAAGTAAGATTTGTTAGCACACAAAAAAGTACCGGAAATTGGTAGCGTTGAGTACCGGTATTAATTCTGAGCTACCGCCAATTTGTACCGTATTGAATCAATATCCATCCATCCATCTATTTTTTACCGCTTGTCCCTCTCGGGGTGGCGGGGGTACATCCTGGACAAGTTGCTACTTCATTGCAGCACCAACACAGATAGACAGATCATAATCAAATCAAATTTTATTATAAGATAAGTAAGATTTGTTAGCACACAAAAAAGTACAGAAAATTGGTAGCGTTGAGTACCGGTATCGATTCTGAGCTACCGCCAATTGGTACCGTATCGGTTCAATTGTGAACGATACTGTCTCGCCAAATTTCTTCCCCCCTACAAAAACTTCCCCTCCCCATTTACTTCCGGGGTCATGATTAATACAGACGTTTTGTTAACGCTATATTATAAAAATATAACGTTATATTATAAAAATACAGACGTTTTGTTAACGCTATATTCTAAAAAAAATTAAAAAACCAATTTACAAACACAAGCTATGGGATGACGCATTTACTTCCGGGGTCACGTTTCCTCTTATGTCATCCCATAGCTTGGGTTTGTAAATTGTTTTTTACATTTTTATATAACATAGCGTTAACAAAACGTCTGTATTTTTATAATTATAGCGTTCTATTTTTATAATATAGCGTTAACAAAACGTCTGTATTAATTATGACCCCGGAAGTAAATGGGGGGGGGAGGTTTTTGTAGGGAGAAGAAATGTGGCGTGACATCACCCATCCCTACTAGTATATTCAACACTTGCTCAGTGGCCTAGTGGTTAGAGTGTCCGCCCTGAGGTCGGTAGGTCGTGACTTCAAATCCCGCCGGCCGAGTCATACTAAAGACTATAAACATGGGACCCATGTTTGAGTGCTTGGCACTCAGCATCAAGGGTTGGAATTGGGGTTTAAATCACCAAAAATGATTCCCAGGCGCGGCCACTGCTGCTGCTCACTGCTCCCCTCACCTCCCAGGGAGTGATCAAGGGTGATGGGTCAAATGCAGAGAATAATTTTGCCACACCTAGTGTGTGTGACAATCATTGGTACTTTTAATTTTAACATTACATTGAATTGTTTGCACGCGTGTGTATAAAACCCGTCTGGCACTGTATGTCTCCCAGGAGATCCAAAGGCTGACCACGCAGCTCCGAGAGAAGGACCTGGACCTGGAGAGAGTCCAGAGCGGGCCCGAGCACGAGAAAGACCACGAGATCCAAAGGCTCCGTGTGGCCCTGGGCGAGAGGGAGCGCGCGGAGGCCACCCGGGCCGTGCTGTGCACCTCGCTGGCCGAGGAGGCCGAGCAGCTGAGGGGCCAGTTGGGGACCACCGTGAAAGTGTGCCGACAGCTGCTGGCCAGGATGGAGAGGACCAGGACTGGCGAGGGAGACGCTCAGGAAGGGACTCAGCAGCAGACTAAGAAGGTGGGTTGAGTTAAGTTGAGTTGAGTTTGAGTTTATCTCGAACATGCAAGCATAGAACATGATACATCACAATTTCCAGTTTCTCTTTGGGGCGGTATAGCTCGGTTGGTAGAGTGGCCTTGCCAGCAACTTGAGGGTTCCAGGTTCGATCCCCGCTTCCGCCATCCTAGTCTCTGCCGTCGTGTCCTTGGGCAAGACACTTTACCCACCTGCTCCCAATACCAACCACACTGGTTTAGTTATAACTTAGATATTGGGTTTCACTATGTAAAAGCACTTGGAGTAACTAGAGAAAAGCGCTATGTAAATATAATTCACTTCTTTTCAACATGTTTGAAATGGAGTAGGAATAAGTTAAGTTAAAGTTAAAGTCAATGATTGTCACACGGTGATTTAACTCCCAACTCCAACCCTTAAGCAGAGCTTTTTTAATCCTTCCCCTTTTCTTTTACATAACAGTTGCTAAAAGTTTTGTTCACTTCCTGTTCTCAATTTATTTACAATATACTCCATAAGTAATACAAACAAAAACTAATATATAAACAATAATTGGTGAAGTAAGTCATATTTCATATGATGAGATAAGTAAGATTATTTTGAGAATGAAAGAATGGATAGATGAAATACATTCAGGATGTTTATCAAGGTTCTTTTTCTTTGTACTTTGTAAACACTTTAAGTTTGAAGAGTTTCTTGAAGTGGATCACATTAGTGCATTGTTTGATTGCTTTGCTTAATCCATTCCATAATTGAATTCCACATACAGATATACTGAAGGTCTTAAGTGTTGTGCGTGCATACAAATGTATTAAATTACATTTTTCTCTAAGATTATATTTTCCTCTTTTTTTTGAGAATAATTGTTGCGAATAATTGTTGTATATTCTTGCGTAACAGGTTATAGTTTGCTTTGTGTATAATTTTAGCTGTTTGCAAATTCACTATGTCGTGGAATTTGAGTATCGTTGATTCAATAAATAAAGGGGACCCTCAAAGTATGAGTACCGTATTTCCTTGAATTGCCGCCGGGGCGCTAATTAATTTAAAACCTCTTCTCACTCCAGCACTTACCAAAGGCATGCAGTAAAAATTTGAGTGTGATGTAAGCTTGGACCTTAAATCCTACTGAATAGCTCTTAATCTTCCTCCCTTTATGCAATTTCAAATTACCTTTATTGAAATCAGCCTCCTCCATTTTGAAAATGATGACAGGCGAAGTGTCACTTGTGACGTCACGAGTTTGACCCGGCGGTAATACTAAGCATGCGCTAATTATTTTGCGAAGCGAGTTCGACCCAGCATTAATTCGAGGCAGGCGCATACTATGGGCCCCGCGGCAATTCAAGGAAATACGGTATCTTATGGGTGGGGACCGCAGAATAACTTGCATGATACATCTGAGAAAAGAGTCTTGATCTGGTCTGACCTGGCACGTTTTTACTTTGGGCTTCAAGCTTCCTTCCTTTTTCCAACGCAGCTGCCGGCGTCACCTGACAGGTTCGTGGACGCCCAAATGCGTCAGCTTCAGGAGGAGAACCGGCAGTTAAAGCAGCGCGTCACCTACGTAAGAACACAAGGTCCACAAAGTCAAAACACCATGTTTTGTGCGGCTTAAAAACAACAAGGTGCGGTTGCAGGTCCAGGGTCTGAACACGCAGTGGCAGAAGTACGACTCCAGCAGGGAGGACTACATCCGAGGACTGTGCCAGCGCCTGAAGACGGGCGCGGGCCAGGGTCCGCTTCCCGGCCGGGGCTCGTCCAGCAGCGGCTTGCTCCACCACGAGATCGCCAGGCTTAACGGCTCGCTGGAGGACAAGATGAGCGAGTGCGCGCGGCTGAAGAGAGAACTGGAGGAAGTGCGTCGAAAAGACGGAGAGCGCATCCAGACTCTGGAGCAGCAGGTGGGTGCCAGCTTCACACCGTCAAGTAACTAAATATTTGAGGCTGAAGTGTATACCTGCAAAATTAGCAAAAAAGCTAGCACTTAGCATTTTTTTTTAGCTAATTTTGTAGGTATACACCTCCAGTTATATGTTGGTACTCAATGCATATTATCGTTTGCATGCCAGAATTGTAAACACTTTTTTCAGGGACACATTGCAGAGTAATATATTTTTGTACATGCTGGCTTTATTTTAGATCATTTATCAAGTATACACCTCAGTGTTGTTTATTTTGGTAATTCACTAATGCTAACTGTAAGCATGCTATTGTTTGCATAGTACTATAAGCATACTACCTGACTTGACGCATGCTCACATTAGCATGCTTGCTTTTTTTTTGGGGATAATTTATCAGGTATAAATAAATAAATAAATGGGTTGTACTTGTATAGCGCTTTTCTACCTTCAAGGTACTCAAAGCGCTTTGACACTACTTCCACATTTACCCATTCACACACACATTCACACACTGATGGAGTGAGCTGCCATGCAAGGCGCCAACCAGCACCCATCAGGAGCAAGGGTGAAGTGTCTTGCTCAGGACACAACGGACGTGACGAGGTTGGTTCTAGGTGGGATTTGAACCAGTGACCCTCGGGTTGCGCACGGCCACTCTCCCACTGCGCCACGGTGTTATGTATTTTGGTAATTCACTAATGCTAACTGTAAGCATGCTATTGTTGGCATTGTTCTATAAGCATGCTACCTTTTTTGCTAGTTTTGCAGGTTTGATTGATTGAAACTTTTATTAGTAGATTGCACTGTTCAGTACTTATTCCGTACAATTGACCACTAAATGGTAACACCCGAATAAGTTTTTCAACTTGTTTAAGTCGGGGTCCACGTTAATCAATTCAAGGTATACACCTCAGCATCAAATATTTTGTCACTTGACGAATTATATCTTTTAGCATGCTAACACTAGTATGCTAACTTTTTTAAAGCTAATTTTGTAGGCACACAAGTCAGTCATATTTTGGTCATACTTGCCAACCTTGAGACCTCCGAATTCAGTAGATGGGGGTGGGGGGGTATATATTTTGAGGTATTTCATATGTATGTGTGTCTATATATATATATATATATATATATATATATATATATATATATATATATATATATATATGTATGTGTGTGTATATCTATATACATATGTGTGTGTATATATATATATATATATATATATATATATATATATATATATATATATATATATATATGTAAATATATTTATATATGTATATATATATATATATATCAAATCCGTTCATGAATGAATATATCCGTTCATCCACCGTGTTCAATGGAGAAGTCTGATCGACAAAATTTGCAGGCAGCATACTCCTTCCCCTTCGAGCTGTCCTGGATAAAGTGATTTTTTTTTTCCAATCATTTTGGAACTTGCAAGCATACTTCTTACTCGTTGTCGCCATGTCACTTCTTCGTTCTTCTGCTTCGTCTCTGTTATGTTTTTGGACATTACTACTCGCCGTAGTTTTGAAGCAATGCATGATGGGAATCCGGATGTTGTTTGTTAGTGTATTAACGTGCCGGCTGGAATAAACACACGCTGAGAAATATTTCCCTGCCTGCCTAATTTATGGGTAATAGATAAATCTATGGATAACGGAGACATGTATAATAGTCTCCTTTTCAGGTGAGAGAGAACGCTAAAGGCGTCCGGGTTGAAATAGGGAGAAATTCGGGAAAATGGTGAGGGTTGGCAGGTATGATTTTTCGTACTCGCTACTAATGGTTTTTGGAGGGGCACTGAAATTTCAGAGTCTACCGGGAAAATCGGGAGGGTTGGCAAGTATGATTTTGGTACTCGTTGCATGTTATCGTTACCATGCCAGCATTTTTAACAATATTTTCAAGTACACATCTCAGAGTAATATATGTTGGTACTTGACAAATGCTAACATAAGCATGCTAGTTTTTTTTTTTTAGATAGTTTAACAGGTATACAATATATTTGGGTATTTCACTTATGCTTACACTCTATTGTTAGCATGTTTGTGTGATAGCTTTTTTAGCTAATTATGCTCATATTTTTTGTTATTGGACACTATTTAGCCAGTGTGCTAACTGTTAGCGTTTTCAGTTCAGCTTTGGCTATTTAACATTCACATTTCTACTAAAATTGCATTTTCTAGGTCTTTGTAAAAACAAATCAAAATACTTTACTAGTTTTGAAGGCCAAAACTGCTAAAATGGCCTGCGCCTCATTTGATTAGTCGGTGTGTGGCTCCTCGCGGAAAAATTGAAGTTTCCAGTATAAAGGACAAGTTGTTTACAATTTAAAGCCGCGAAAATAAATCTGCGTATTCAGTTGGGATGGGAATCGTTTACATTTTAACCAGCACTTGTACCAAATCAGTACTTTTGAAAACAGTTTCAAACTGGTACTTACAAAATGGAAAACAAGTGCATTTTTGTAATTAAAGAAATATTTTTTCTGGAATTGTGTGACGTTTAAGTCAAACATAAGGGAAAAAAATTAGGAAAATTATTGTAGCAGTACAGTACATTAAAGAAAGTGCAAAAAAGGACTCACATGTTGTTGTAATGTCGGTGCTCATAATTCCGAGGGTTTGTGAATGCAACCTCGGCGTAATCGTCATTGGTGCATCATGAGGAAGTGTTGTTGTGAATACTGGATAGCAGCGTTAATAATTTTTTTTCATCCATTTCTTTTCCATTTTCTACCGCTTATTCCCTTTTGGGGTCGCGGGGGGCGCTGGCGCCTATCTCAGCTACAATCGGGCGGAAGGCGGGGCACACCCTGGACAAGTCGCCACCTCATCGCAGGGCCAACACAGATAGACAGACAACATTCACACTCACATTCACACACTAGGGCCAATTTAGTGTTGCCAATCAACCTATCCCCAGGTGCATGTCTTTGGAAGTGGGAGGAAGCCGGAGTACCCGTAGGCAACCCACGCATTCACGGGGAGAACATGCAAACTCCACACAGAAAGATCCCGAGCCTGGATTTGAACCCAGGACTGCAGGACCTTCGTATTGTGCGGCAGACGCACTAACCCCTCTGCCACAGTGAAGCCCCCAATTTTTTTTTCAAATAAATTAAAATACTTTTTTATAGCAATAACAATAATAACACAGTTATTGATTATTGAAGTTAGTTAGATTTTTTTGCGTATGGTAACGATAAGTTTGAGTACGTGTACGTCAGATGATGGCATTAGTTAGGTATGTCACTTCAAAAACAAAATCATAAAATATGATTGTTGGTAAAATTGTACACAAATTTTTGGAAAAAAACACAGTTGAGAGTCATAGAAAAGCTTTTTGATACATTATTTCTGAAATATTTATAAAAGATCAAATGTTTTAACCTTGTACAAATGCTTCCGATTTGTTAAAAGCATCCAACGCAGCGCGTGTTGAAACCTTGCAGAACGGTAATTAACACTTGAAACATTTTTCAAATAATTTCTAGGATTTCGTCAGTATCACTGCTTTATGACTAGTCATCTAATTAGTGACGCGCATGTGACTCAGAGGGTTTAGTCATAATCCCCCGAGGGAGAAGCCTTCTCTCCAGTGCGGGGCGGTGCAATGTCTTAAGAAAGCCTGCGTTCTCTCTGCAGTTTTTAAAAAGTCACCAAACAAAAGTAAAAAAATCTCCCTCAAATATTAAGAAAACGACAGATTTTATTTTTTTTTGTCACATTTTCCTAATCATAGGGCAGATGTTCATTTTGGCAGAATTGTTTCTTTTTTTTATCCGTTTACCTCCTAACGTTTTCACACCCTGTTGAAGGCTCCTTACTAGAGATGTCCGATATTATCGGCAGACAAATGCTTTAAAATGTAATATCGGGAATTATCGGTTTCAAAAAGTAAAATTTCTGACTGTACGGAGTGGTACACGGACGTAGGGAGAAGTACAGAGCGCCATCAACCGTAGAGGCACTGCCTTTGCGTGTCGGCCCAATCACATAATATCTACGTCTTTTCACACACACAAGTGAATGCAATGCATACTTGGTCAACAGCCATACAGGTCACACTGAGGGTGGCCGTATAAACAACTTTAACACTATTACAAATATGCGCCACACTGTGAACCCACACCAAACAATGACAAACACATTTCGGGAGAACATCCGCACCGTAACACAACATAAAAACCACAGAACAAATACCCAGAACCCATCGCAGCATTAACTTTTCCGGGACGCAACAATTATATCTCAGGGAGAGCTTGTCCCAAATTCCAAGTTGGTGTTTTGAGGCATGTTAAAAAAAAATAATGCACTTTGCGACATCAGTAATAAATATGGCATGTTGGCATTTTTTTCTCCATAATTTGAGTTGATTTATTTTGGAAAACCTTGTTACATTGTTTATTGCAGTGGTTCTCAACCTTTTTTCTGTGATGTACCCCCTGTGAACATGTTTTTAATTCAAGTACCCCCTAATCAGAGCAAAGCATTTTTGGTTGAAAAAAAAGAGATAAAGAAGTAAAATACAGCACTATGTCATCAGTTTCTGATTTATTAAATTGCACAACATGCAAAATATTGCTCATTTGTTGTGGTTTTTCTTGTAATATTTGGAAAAAAAGATATAAAAATAACTAAAAACTTGTTGAAAAATAAACTAGGGATTCAATTATAAATAAAGATTTCTACACATAGAAGTAATCATCAACTTAAAGTGCCTTCTTTGGGGATTGTAATAGAGATCCACCTGGATTCATGAACTTAATTCTAAACATTTCTTCACAAAAAAATTAATCTTAAACAATATTATTGGAACATGTCCACAAAAAATCTGGCTGTCTACACTGAATATTGCATTTCTTTTCACAGTTTATGAACTTACATTCATATTTTGTTGCAGTATTATTCCATAAATATATTTATAAAGGATTTTTGAATTGTTGCTATATTTAGAATATTTAAAAAAAAATCTCAAGTACCCCTTGGCATACCTTCAAGTACCCCCAGGGGTACGCGTACCCCCATTTAAGAACCACTGGTTTAAAAAATTAGAAAAAAAAAATAGCATTTAATGTTAGCATGCTAAAATGCTAACAGTAAAGTGCGTCAAATACCAAACTATACTGTATTACTCTATGTGTACCTGAAAAATGTGTATAAAAAGCTAGAAAGCTAATGTTGACATATGACTGAGGTTGACACCTACAAAATTGGCTAAAAAAAAAAAGCTAGCCCTGGAAAATGTGTATAAAATGCTAGAAAGCTAATGTCAACATATGACTGAGGTTGACACCTACAAAATTGGCAAAAAAAAACTAACGTTAGCATGCTAACAGGTATCATTTGTCAAGTAACAAAATATTTGAGGTTGAGGTGTATACATGTCTATCTGCAAAAAAAAGCTAGCCTGCTAATATGGCAATGCTGATGATTTGGTACGCACTTTGACGTATGATTTGTGGTCTTCAGGTGGTCATCTACACAGAGGACTTTAAGTCGGAGCGTGCAGACCGCGAGCGGGCGCAGGGTCAGATCCAGGACCTGAAAGAGCAGATCTGTCAGCTGAAGCTACACAAGGAGGTGACATAATCACAACCATACCCACACTGTGGTTTTTATCGCTGGCTTTGTGCTAAAATCTGCCATGTTCAACAGGGAGCTAGCAGGGACGTGCCTCTGTGTCACGTCCACATCGGACACCGTGTGTCCTCGCGGCGGCACAGGGACACCGTGGAGCACGTGGTGAGGACAAACAAGTCCGCCCCACAACGCCAGCCAGCCCCTTCCTCGACAACACAGAACCCCGCCTTAAACGCAGAACTCTCAGACCTGCAGTGCCCGCGCTGCCTCGCCACGTTTCACGAGGACGCCGCCGCCGAGTATCTCAACCACTGCGAGGAGTGCGCCACGCTATGAGGCCAGGACCTCGTTTTTGGAGCACAAAGACTCGGGTGACGTCCTGTGGATGTAACGGATCATCATATACCTCAACGTGTCAAAAGGACAAGACCTTCTTACGTATCGCCAAAATGAAACCGTGGCAGGTTGGCTACTTTGCACAAGTCCTGGGCCACCACCAGTAAACTGTCCTATTCCCTAGGAACTAGTCCAACAAAACACGAATACGGCACAATTCGGCCTTGGTGGAGGTAATTTGGAATGTTCTGTTTAATTGCGGCCCCAGACTTTTGCACAGTGCCGTGGAAACATAAGCTTCTGTGATGAATCACAAAATCAAGTTGGTGCTAGAAATCTTTGGAGCTAATAAGAATTTATCCAAACGAGATATATATATATATATATATATATATATACACACACACACCAAATATATGTTTATTTATTTATTCAACTCTGTCAAATTTATTATTTGAAATAAACCCCCTGTAGAAAAGCTATTCTTGTACTGGTTAGATGAATGGAGAATTAAAAATATATATCTATACAAATGTATTTATTTACTAGTGTATAAATGATACAGATCTTTCGGAACGTGTGGTACTATTGCTCCTGTGTCTTTTAAATTGGTCGACTATTTTTGTAATAAAATATTTTGAAAGGATCAGTTGTCTCCAATTCTGATGGTTTACTGTCTGCAACATTGCTTGAAGAAGATTTGTTTAATTTTTATATTTTAAATAGTCTAAAGACGTTGAAATATATGCTGTATATTTTTTATTATTAAATACTGTGTATTAAAAATGATTAGAATATATGTATAATAAACGACTTAAAAGTAGGAAAATGTACCTTCTAATTTTAATAAAATAAATATATTAATTAGCCCTAGTGTGAATCTGAGTATGAATGTTGTCTGTCTATCTGTGTTGGCCCTGCGATGAGGTGGTGACTTGTCCAGGGTGTACCCTGCCTTCCGCCCGATTGTAGCTGAGATAGGCACCAGCGCCCCCCGCGATGGATGTTCTACTACCTATGTGTATATATATGTTTATATTTTAATCAATTACATATTAAATTAATTAAAGATAGATACATTAATACATGTTTAATATGGTACATATTTTAATATACATTTTTTAAATAAATGAATGTACATCTAATTGAAAATATATGGTAGATAAGTCAATAAGCCATTCTTATTCTTAAAAAATGCCTAATTTGGTAGTGTATATTTGGAATTAAAATAAATACATACTGTACAATAAACTGTATTTAAATATGTATAATACACATTTATTACTTGGAAATATGTAGTATATATGTTTTAATAATATATATATATTACATATTGTACATTAAACCTTATCTAAATATATGTATAATACACTTCTAAATACATGGAAAATGCACCGTCTAATTTTAATAAAATAAATATATTAATATTACATAAAAACAAAAAAAACAAACAAAAAAAAAAATATATATATATATATATATATATATATAAAATTCAAGACGCATTTTAGTATAGTATGTATATATACATATATATGTTTTTAATAATTCAAATTTTCATATCAATTGTATATAATGTTTACATATTGTACAATAAACATTATTAAAATATATGTATAATACACATCTAAAAACATGGAAAATGCACTGTCTAATTTTAATAAAATTAATATATTAATATATTAATATTCTCCTCTCTGAGCTGCTACCTTACCGTGGTAGAGGAGTTTGCGTGTCCCAATGATCCTAGGAGCTATGTTGTCTGGGGGTTTTCATGCCCCCTGGTAGGGTCTCCCAAGACAAACAGGTCCTAGGTGAGTCATCAGACAAAGAGCAGCTCAAAGACTTCTATGGAATTACAACGAAATGAACCCAGATTTCCCTCGCCCGGACGTGGGTCACCGGGGCCCCGCTCTGGAGCCAGGCCCGGAGTTGGGGCACGATGGCGAGCGCCTGGTGGTCGGGCCTGTTCCCATGGGGCCCGGCCGGGCACAGCCCGAAGAGGCAACGTGGGTCATCCCTCCAATGGGCTCACCACTCATAGGAGGGGCCATAGAGGTCGGGTGCATTGTGAGCTGGGCGGCAGCCGAAGGCAGGGCACTTGGCGGTCCGATCCTCGGCTACAGAAGCTAGCTCTTGGGACGTGGAACGTCACCTCACTGGGGGGGAAGGAGCCTGAGCTAGTGCGCGAGGTAGAGAAGTTCCGGCTGGATATAGTCGGACTCACCTCGACGCACAGCAAGGGCTCTGGAACCAGTTCTCTCGAGAGGGACTGGACCCTCTTCCACTCTGGCGTTGCCGGCAGTGAGAGGCGACGGGCTGGGGTGGCAATTCTGGTTGCCCCCCGGCTCAAAGCCTGTACGTTTGAGTTCAACCCAGTGGACGAGAGGGTAGCTTCCCTTCGCCTTCGGGTGGGGGGACGGGTCCTGACTGTTGTTTGTGCTTACGCACCAAACAGCAGTTCAGAATACCCACCCTTTTTGGGTACACTCGAGGGAGTACTGGAAAGTGCTCCTCCGGGTGATTCCCTTGTCCTACTGGGAGACTTCAACGCTCATGTTGGCAACGACAGTGAAACCTGGAGAGGCGTGATTGGGAAGAATGGTCGCCCGGATCTAAACCCGAGTGGTGTTTTGTTATTGGACTTTTGTGCTCGTCACAGTTTGTCGATAACAAACACCATGTTCAAACATAAGGGTGTCCATATGTGCACTTGGCACCAGGACACCCTAGGCCGCAGTTCCATGATCGACTTTGTAGTTGTGTCATCGGATTTGCGGCCTTATGTTTTGGACACTCGGGTGAAGAGAGGGGCGGAGCTTTCTACCGATCACCACCTGGTGGTGAGTTGGCTGCGATGGTGGGGGAGGATGCCGGACAGACCTGGCAGGCCCAAGCGCATTGTGAGGGTCTGCTGGGAACGTCTGGCAGAGTCTCCTGTCAGAGAGAGTTTCAATTCACACCTCCGGGAGAACTTTGAACATGTCACGAGGGAGGTGCGGGACATTGAGTCCGAGTGGACCATGTTCCGAACCTCTATTGTCGAGGCGGCTGATTGGAGCTGTGGCCGCAAGGTTGTTGGTGCCTGTCGTGGCGGTAATCCCAGAACCCGTTGGTGGACACCAGCAGTGAGGGATGCCGTCAAGCTGAAGAAGGAGTCCTATCGGGTTCTTTTGGCTCATAGGACTCCGGAGGCAGTGGACGGGTACCGACGGGCCAAGCGGTGTGCAGCTTTAGCGGTCGCGGAGGCAAAAACTCGGACATGGGAAGAGTTCGGGGAAGCCATGGAAAACGACTTCCGGACGGCTTCGAAGCGATTCTGGACCACCATACGGCGCCTCAGGAAGGGGAAGCAGTGCACTATCAACACCGTGTATGGTGCGGATGGTGTTCTGCTGACTTCGACTGCGGATGTTGTGGATCGGTGGAGGGAATACTTCGAAGAACTCCTCAATCCCACCAACACGTCTTTCTTTGAGGAAGCGGTGCCTGGGGAATCTGTAGTGGACTCTCCTATTTCTGGGGCTGAGGTCGCTGAGGTAGTTAAAAAGCTCCTCGGCGGCAAGGCCCCGGGGGTGGATGAGATCCGCCCGGAGTTCCTTAAGGCTCTGGATGCTGTGGGGCTGTCTTGGTTGACAAGACTCTGCAGCATCGCGTGGACATCGGGGGCGGTACCTCTGGATTGGCAGACCGGGGTGGTGGTCCCTCTCTTTAAGAAGGGGGACCGGAGGGTGTGTTCCAACTATCGTGGGATCACACTCCTCAGCCTTCCCGGTAAGGTTTATTCAGGTGTACTGGAGAGGAGGCTTCGCCGGATAGTCGAACCTCGGATTCAGGAGGAACAGTGTGGTTTTCGTCCTGGTCGTGGAACTGTGGACCAGCTCTATACTCTCGGCAGGGTTCTTGAGGGTGCATGGGAGTTTGCCCAACCAGTCTACATGTGCTTTGTGGACTTGGAGAAGGCATTCGACCGTGTCCCTCGGGAAGTCCTGTGGGGAGTGCTCAGAGAGTATGGGGTATCGGAATGTCTTATTGTGGCGGTCCGCTCCCTGTACGATCAGTGTCAGAGCTTGGTCCGCATTGCTGGCAGTAAGTCGGACACGTTTCCAGTGAAGGTTGGACTCCGCCAAGGCTGTCCTTTGTCACCGATTCTGTTCATAACTTTTATGGACAGAATTTCTAGGCGCAGTCAAGGCGTTGAGGGGTTCCGGTTTGGTGGCCACGGGATTAGGTCTCTGCTTTTTGCAGATGATGTAGTCCTGATGGCTTCATCTGGCCGGGATCTTCAGTTCTCGCTGGATCGGTTCGCAGCCGAGTGTGAAGCGACCGGAATGAGAATCAGCACCTCCAAGTCCGAGTCCATGGTTCTCGCCCGGAAAAGGGTGGAGTGCCATCTCCGGGTTGGGGAGGAGACCCTGCCCCAAGTGGAGGAGTTCAAGTACCTAGGAGTCTTGTTCACGAGTGGGGGAAGAGTGGATCGTGAGATCAACAGGCGGATCGGTGCGGCGTCTTCAGTAATGCGGACGTTGTATCGATCCGTTGTGGTGAAGAAGGAGCTGAGCCGGAAGGCAAAGCTCTCAATTTACCGGTCGATCTACGTTCCCATCCTCACCTATGGTCATGAGCTTTGGGTCATGACCGAAAGGATAAGATCACGGGTACAAGCGGCTGAAATGAGTTTCCTCCGCCGGGTGGCGGGGCTCTCCCTTAGAGATAGGGTGAGAAGCTCTGCCATCCGGGAGGAGCTCAACGTAAAGCCGCTGCTCCTCCACATCGAGAGGAGCCAGATGAGGTGGTTCGGGCATCTGGTCAGGATGCCACCCGAACGCCTCCCTACGGATGTGCTTAGGGCACGTCCAGCTGGTAGGAGGCCACGGGGAAGACCCAGGACACGTTGGAAAGACTATGTCTCCCGGCTGGCCTGGGAACGCCTCGGGATCCCCCGGGAAGAGCTAGACGAAGTGGCTGGAGATAGGGAAGTCTGGGCTTCCCTGCTTAGGCTGCTGCCCCCGCGACCCGACCTCGGATAAGCGGAAGATGATGGATGGATGGATGGATATATTAATATTAACTTAAAACAAAACTAAAAATATATTTAAAAAATACTATATACATATATATATATATATATATATATATATATATATATGTATATATATTTATATGTATATATATATTATTCAAGATACATTTTAATTTAGTACAAATATACATATATATATATATATATACATATATATATATATATATGTATGTGTATATATATATATATATATATAC
>NC_084611.1:81789115-81791615 GCF_033978795.1 Nerophis ophidion
GGTGTGTTTTTTGCTAACTGTGTTCATATTGTACAGGGGTCACCAACGCGGTGCCAGCGGGCACCAGGTAGCCCGTAAGGACCAGATGAGTTGCCCGCTGGCTTGTTCTAAAAATAGCTCAAATAGCAGCACTTACCAGTGAGCTGCCTCTATTTTTTAAATTCTATTTATTTACTAGCAAGCTGGTCTCGCTTTGCTCGACATTTTTAACTGTAAGAGAGACAAAACTCAAATAGATTTTGAATATACAAGAAAATATTTGAAAGACTTCACTTGTTTAAATAAATTCATTTATTTTTTTTACTTTGCTTCTTATAACTTTCAGAAAGACAATTTTAGAGAAAAAAATACAACCTTAAAAATTATTTTAGGATTTTTAAACACATATACCTTTTTACCTTTTAAATTCCTTCCTTTTCTTTTCTGACAATTTAAAACAATGTTCAAGTAATTTTTTAATGTATTTATTGTAAAGAATAATAAATAGATTTTAATTTAATTCTTCATTTTAGCTTCTGTTTTTTCAATGACGAATATTTGTGAAATATTTCTTCAAACTTATTATGATTAAAATTCAAAAAATATATTCTGGCAAATCTAGAAAATCTGTAGAATCAAATTTAAATCTTATTTCAAAGTCTTTTGAATTTCTTTTAAATGTTTTGTTCTGGACAATGTAAAAGAAATAATGATTTGTCTTTGTTAGAAATATAGCTTGGTCCAATTTGTTATATATTATAACAAAGTGCAGATTGGATTTTAACCTATTTAAAACATGTCATCAAAATTCTAAAATGAATCTTAATCAGTAAAAATGACTAATGATGTTCCATAAGTTCTTTTTTAATTTTTTTCAAAAAGATTCGAATTAGCTAGTTTTTCTCTTCATTTTTTTCGGTTGAATTTTGAATTTTAAAGAGTCGAAATTGAAGATAAACTATGTTTCAAAATTAAATTTTAATTTTTTTCGTGTTTTCTCCTCTTTTAAACCGTTCAATTAAGTGTTTATTTTCATCATTTATTCTCTGCAAAAACCTTCCGTAAAAGGAAAAAAAATGTACGACGGAATGACAAACAGAAATACCCTTTTTTTTTTTTATATCGATATAGATTTATTTATTAAAGGTAAATTTAGCAAATTGGCTATTTCTGGCAATCTATTTAAGTGTGTATCAAACTGGTAGCCCTTTGCATTATTCAGTACCCAAGAAGTAGCTCTTGGTTTCAAAAAGGTTGGTGACCCCTGATACAGTACATTCACGGTAAACCTCCACATATTTCTAATAAATGTGATAATGTTATACTTTTATTAAACTACCAGGGCTGTTATTATGTAGATTAATGACAACAAAAAGCAATAAATGTTGGAAACTAACAATGAGGCTAAGCTAACAGACACTTAGCTGTTGCCTCATGCTAACTAAATACACAAACCATGGTTAAAGTCCACTAAATGCAAATAACGTCCATAAAGCAACTAAGGTTGTTATCAAGTAATTTATTATAACGAAATGCACATTTAAATAAAAAAAACAGCAGATGTTGGCGAAGTATTCCTGGTGTAAAAGGACGCTAAGCTAACAGGCGGCTAGGCTAAGTGTGGTTTCATGCTAACTATCTACACAAATAGCAAAGTAAATGAGATAGCACCGACTATTTAAAATAAATTGTGTTATAAAGTATATGCTTTGGGGCACAAACAACGGACAAAGAATAAAATATAAAAGTATGCCCGTTAAAAAGGTAGCATGCTAACTTTAGCATTAGCCACCTTTTTTTTAAAGCAAACATGTCTTTGAGCCTCAAGTGACATACCTGTTTTCACCACAGCATGCAGTCTGTAAGTGCCCACAAAGTCATTATCACAATTTATGTGTCATTTAAAGATAAGTGGTGTAAAAAAAAAAAAAAAAATTAAAAAAAAGGCCCTAAAATGGGGGGGATTGCCCCCCAGCAAACCACTTTTATGTTAGTGGTTCTAAAGTGGCTGAAGCTCCGCCCTCTTTTTCCCCACCACACACACACACACACACACTCACACACACACACACACACACACACACACACACACACACACACACACACACACACACACACACACACACACACACACACACACACTTGTATTTGTTACCTTCTTGAGACCTGAGAAAAATGCCTACCTCCTCAGGACCACCCTTTCTAGATATATAAAGAAGTGTATTTACAACATTAATAATATATACACACGATGCAAATATAAAAAAGCTTGTTGTGAAAAATAAGTTGGCTTTTCACAGGAAAAAGGTCACAATTTCACAAGAAAAACATTGAATTTTGGCAGTATTATCATAAAAGTCATCATTTTTCTCAAAGAAAGTCAAAAAAATATATTTGTGCAATATTTTGATAAAAGTTGGAATTTTACTCAATAACAGTCGCAATTTTACAAGAAAAGCTTAAAATGTTGGCAATTTTATGAAAAGAGTAAACATTTTACTCTTGGCAGGTGGCCAAATAC
>NC_084611.1:81796615-81881615 GCF_033978795.1 Nerophis ophidion
CTGGGTCGAAACCGACCCTAACAACACCAAGGGCATAATTTCTACCAGAGCATTTTATAATTTAGTGAAAAAAATTAAAATGTTTTATTTTGTTGACAAAGAGGTTCCTGACAAAGTCAAAAAGCTTTGATGCAAAAAACTAAATGTATGTGGTGTTTTTATGCATTTAAAAACTAAAACGGGTCGGTGCCGACCCTAACACAAGACGAAGGTTAAAAACTATTTTAAAGGGTAAAATCAATTAAAACAGTAAAATAGAAATCAAAGTGTATAAAAAACACAGAGGACAACAGAGAACAGAGGACCACACAACTCACGTAGTGTTAAAAGCCAAAGAATAAAAGTGGGTCTTAAGACGAGACTTAAAACACTCCACTGTGGAAGCAGTTTGAACAAGGAGCGGCAGAGTGTTCCAGAGCTTAGGGCCGACCCCTGGTCTTAAGTCTGGTCTTGGGCACCACGAGCTGGAACTGGCTCTCGGACCTCAGAGCGCGCGCAGAAATGTAAATTTGGATGAGGTCCGAGATATATTTGAGGTGCCAGTCCATGTAAAGATTTAAAAACAAACAGCAATGTTTTAAAATCAATTCTAAAATGAACAGGGAGCCAGTGCAAACTCTGAAGAATTGGGGTTATATGCTGGCGTTTCCTGAACCCTGTTAAAAGTCGTGCTGCCGCGTTCTGGACTAACTGTAACCGGGAGAGAGCTTTTTGGCTAATGCCAGCATGAAGTGCATTGCAGTAGTCCAGGCGACTTGAAATAAAAGTTAAGATATTTCCGTATTAGTTGTCAGGCTTTCCCCTGACAGTTTGTCTATGTTTTAGTTTTCCTCTGTGTATAGTATCTCTTGTCTTTAGTTCCTGTCTAGTGCTCTTATTTTGTCAGCTTCCTGTCTTGTTCCCTGAGTGCTGTGTTCCTCCTCAGCTGCGGGCTGATCGGCACCTGGCCACACCTGTTGCCAATCAGCCCGCTCCTATTTGTACCCTCTTGGTCTTGTGTCAGTTGCTGGATCATTGTACTGTCATTTGTATTGTCGTTGCCACATGTCGCTCTTGTCGTGTCGTTTTGATTTCAGCAATTACCTGTCGCGCTACATCTTGTCCTGGTCGTCGTAGCGGTAAGCTGTTTTTGTTAGCCATAGCTATTTCCAGTTTTTCTGTTTGTTATCATCGAGCTTCCATGCTAAAGTTACTTTTTGTTTATTGTTAGCTTCTATGCTAAAGGCCTTTTGTTTTTTTTAATCCGCCCACGTGCGCGCTTTTGGTTTGAACCCTTTGTTTGGTTTTGTCTTAGTATTTATATTAAAATCATGTTTGCTCACTTCCGTGCCCGCCTCCATCTCTGCATTTTGGGGTTCAAGAACAAATAACCCTGACATTAGTATTATAATTGTTAATAATGCGTATATTGTATTGGGAATTATATTTATATAGCACTTTTCTCTAGTGACTCAAACAGTCCGACTTTGTCCGCTTATCCAAAGTCGGGTCGCGGGGGCAGCAGCCTAAGCCGAAAGCCCAGACAAACAAACAATAAAATGTAAACAAACATGGCGTCATGCTTGATAGAACATTTTGAAAGTACAAAAATATATATAGTAAACCTTTTTGCGGATATTTTAATAATAAATATTTGAGCTTCAATGAATAAAATAAAGACATCAATTTATTACAAACCCCTGGTATGTTGTGAGGTTTGCACATTTGATTGAAGGGGGGAAAAAGTGACATCATTAAGGACCATTCATTCAGGTTTGCTGCGCTGTCCTTCACACAACCTTTTGTCTTTTTCAGTGTGTGTGTGTGTGTGTGTGTGTGTGTCTGCAGGAAACACCCTTTCCACATTGACCTCACTCATCAAAGACTGGGGGGGGTGTCATTTTTTCATATTGAAATAACTTTTGAGCACAGAGACCTTTAAAATAGGAAGCAGCCACCGTGACGAACACACATCACTTCCTCCGTCTTACCTTTGACTTTACTCTCGTTTTTACTCATTTCACCCTCCACTTTACAAATGTAGCAACCTTTTTCAAAAAGTCATTCACATTCCTGTATGTGAATGGACCGGCATATTGTGTGTCTAAGAGACAGGTATGTGTGTGTGTGTATGTGAATGGACAAATGTATACATTTAAACATTAAGCGTGTACGTAAGCATACATACAGGCTTAGTACGTACGTAAAGGGACAAATGTTTGCATTGTGTGTACATTATTATTATGTATGTGAGTGGACAAACACACTTACGATGTGTGAAGGGATAAACAAATATATTACGTTCGTCTATGGTTGGATAGACAGTTGTTTGCATTATGTGAACGAATAGGCAGGTTTTATATAGCACGTATTTTATGTAAACTGTCACACCCATGAGATCATGTTTCTGAAATTCTAACAGAAATTCACTTGCCTGACAGAAATTCTGTCAGGCAAGGACTTGGACTAGGATTGTTTTTCCGACGCAAAGGATAGTTGGCACGAGTGAGACGTAAATGTGAGTACATTTTATTTAATAAACGACAAAAAAGGCAAACAAAGGGCGCTCACAAGGAGGTACGAACACTTGGTTACAAAAAAACAAAAGACTAGCACAAAGGCTACAAACTATAAACATGAAACAAAAACTTGCACTGTGGCATAAATAACAAACCAAAAACTTACGTGGCACGGACAGAAATAATAAACGGCGTAGCATGGCATGAAGCAGTTGAGGAATATGCGTGGCATGGCATGAAAGGAGTTGAAGGGTAATGGGGTTGCCAGTCCGACTACCTGGTAACTGTGGCTTAAATAATAGCTGTGATAATTAACAACAGGTGTGGGAGCTGAGGACAGGGGCGTGACATGCGGGCAAGGTGAAAATCAATGAGTAGCTATGGTGTTAAAACGAACAAGGAAGTGCCAACATGGGAACCGATTGTCCAAAAAACAAAACAGAAACACGATCTCATGGGCGTGACATAAACAGGCATCGTGTGTGTGTGTATGAGAATGGACACACGCTTACATTATGTGTGAATGTAAACAAACAACGATAATTACAATATGTATATATGTGAATGGATAGACAAATGCGCACATTATATGTGGTTGTAAACGAACAACTACGATTACAATAAGTATATATGTGAATGGATAGACAAATGTAGTTGTAGATGGACTGATAGATGTTTGCATTATGTATATGTGACTGGACTGACGTACAATATTTACACTGTATGTATATGTGATTGGATAGACAGTTGTTTGCGTTATGTATGTGAACAGACAGGCAGGTTATATACAAATCGTATTGTATGTAAGCAAGTGTTTGCATTGTAGGTGTGTATGAGAATGGACACACGTGTGAATGTAAACAAACAACGATGATTACAATACGTAAATATGTGAATGGCTAGACAAATCCGCACATTATGTGTCGTCGTAAACGAACCACTATGATTAGAATATCTTTATATGTGAATGGATAGACAAATTTGCACATTATACTGTATGTGGTTGTAAATGGACTGGTATGTTTGCATAATGACTGGACTGACATATAGTATTTACATTATATGCATTTGTGATTGGATAGACGGTTGTTTGCGTTATGTATGTGAACAGACTGGCAGGTTATATGCAGCACGTATTGTATGTAAACAGGCATTGCGTGTGTATGAGAATGGACACACGCTTACATTATGTGTGAATGTAAACAAACAACAATGATTACAATATGTATATATGTGAGTGGATGGACAAAGTTGCACATTATATGTGGTTGTAAATGGACTGGTAGATGTTTGCATAATTTATATGTGACTGGACTGACATACAGTATTTACATCATATGTATTTGTGATTGGATAGACAGTTGTTTGCGTTATGTATGTGAACAGACAGGCAGGTTATATACAGCACGTATTGTATGTAAACAGGCATCGCGTGTGTATGAGAATGGACACACGCTTACATTATGTGTGAATGTAAATAAACAACGATGATTACAATATGTATATATGTGAATGGATGGACAAATGTGCACATTTTATGTAGTTGTAAACGAACCACTATGATTACAATATGTTTATATGTGAATGGATAGACAAATTTGCACATTATATGTGGTTGTAAATGGACTGGTAGATGTTTGCATAATTTATATGTGACTGGACTGACATACAGTATTTACATCATATGCATTTGTGATTGGATAGACAGTTGTTTGCGTTATGTATGTGAACAGACAGGCAGGTTATATGCAAATCGTATTGTATATAAACAAGTGTTTGCATTGTAGGTGTGTATGAGAATGGACACACATGTGTGAATGTAAACAAACAACGATGATTACAATACGTAAATATGTGAATGGCTAGACAAATCCGCACATTATGTGTAGTTGTAAATGAACCACTATGATTACAATATGTTTATATGTGAATGGATAGACTAATTTGCACATTATACTGTATGTGGTTGTAAATGGACTGGTAGATGTTTGCATAATGACTGGACTGACATACAGTATTTACATTATATGCATTTGTGATTGGATAGACAGTTGTTTGCATTATGTGTGTGAACAGACAGGCAGGTTATAAACGGCACGTACAGTATTGTATGTAAACAGGCATCGTGTGTGTGTATGAGAATGGACACACGCTTACATTATGTGTGAATGTAAACGAACAACGATGATTACAATATGTATATATCTGAATGGATGGACAAGTGCTCACATTATGTGTAGTTGTAAACAAACCACTATGAATACAATATGTTTATAAGTGAATGGATAGACACATTTGCACATTATATGTGGTTGTAAATGGACTGGTAGATATTTGCATAATTTATATGTGACTGGACTGACATACAGTATTTACATCATATGCATTTGTGATTGGATAGACAGTTGTTTGCGTTATGTATGTGAACAGACAGGCAGAATTTATATAGCACGTATTGTATGTAAACAGGCATCGTGTGTGTATGAGAATGGACACACGCTTACATTATGTGTGAACAAACAACAACAAACAACGATGATTACAATAAGTATTTATGTGAATGTATTGACAAATGCGCACATTATGTGTAGTTGTAAACGAACCACTATGATTACAATATGTATATATGTGAATGGAATGACAAATGTAGTTGTAAATAGACTGATAGATATTTGCATTATGTATATGTGACTGGACTGACATACAATATTTACACTGCATGTATATGTGATTGGATAGACAGTTGTTTGTGTTATGTGTGTGAACAGACAGGCAGGTTGTATACAGTACGTATTATATTTATATATAAACAAGTGTTTGCATGGTGTGTGTGTATGAGAATGGACACACGCTTACAATATGTGTGAATGTAAACAAACAATGATGATTATAATATGTATGTATGTGAATGGATAGATAAATGCGCACATTATATGTGGTTGTAAATGGACTGATAAATGACATAATGTGTGAATGGACACGTGTCTTTTTAAATGGACAAACATATTGTGGAAAAATGGATAGATAGAAATATGTACGAGTATGCAAAGACAGCGCTATAGACATGTGTGTTTGCATTTTGTGTGTCAGTGAATGGACAAACAAGTGTTCATCACATGTGAAAGACGCAGCAGTGAGACGTGTGTCTGAGCCAAAGAAGTGCCTCCTCTTTATCTGCATGAGCTAATTGTGGGCAGCCAGACAGGGACCGGCCTTCATTTCATCACATCATCAACTTTCCCTTTCAACGGCGCCACCGGAAACTCACTGCACAACAAAATCTGCGTCAGCAACTTTTCATATTTCACAAATGAAAGACAAATGACCTTTTTGCATGCAAATGTGGAGCAGCAGCAACACGGTAATCACCTCCAAATATTTATATTTAATATATATATATATATATTACTAATTCTAATTATTTCCTCACAAATTTCACCTTGGTTTTAATGCAAAATATCAGAAATATTCATGGTCCAGTTTTTTATATTTTGTGTGGAAATGGGGACTTTTATTCCATCCATCCATCCATTTTCTACCGCTTATTCCCTTTTGGGGTCGCGGGGGGCGCTGGCGCCTATCTCAGCTACAATCGGGCGGAAGGCAGGGTACACCCTGGACAAGTCGCCACCTCATCGCAGGGCCAACACAGATAGACAGACAACATTCACACACTAGGGCCAATTTAGTGTTGCCAATCAACCTATCCCCAGGTGCATGTCTTTGGAAGTGGGAGGAAGCCGGAGTACCCGGAGGGAACCCACGCATTCACGGGGAGAACATGCAAACTCCACACAGAAAGATCCCGAGCCTGGATTTGAACCCAGGACTGCAGGACCTTCGTATCACGGTGGCAGAGGGGTTAGTGCGTCTGCCTCACAATACGAAGGGGACTTTTATTGTCGTTTTAAATTTAATGTACCGTATTTCCTTGAATTGCCGCCGGGGCGCTAATTCATTTAAAACCTTTTGTCACTCCTGCGCTTACCAGAGGCATGCGGTAAAAGTAAGCATGCGCTAATTATTTTAAAGCCTCTTCTCACTCCGGCACTTACCAAAGGCATGCAGTAAAAATTTGAGTGTGATGTAAGCTTGGACCTTAAATCCTGCTGAATAGCTTTTAATCTTCTTCCCTTTATGCGATTTTAAATTACCGGTATGGAATTCAGCCTCCTCCATTTTGAAAATGATGACAGGGGAAGTGTCACTCGTGACGTCACGAGTTTGACCAGGCGGTAATACTAAGCACGCGCTAATTATTTTGCGAGGCGCATACTATGGACCCTGCGGCAATTCAAGGAAATACGGTATCTTAAATAAGTACTGCATTATTTTATGCAATTTTGTGTTATGTTTAATGTGATATCAGGAATGTTAGCATTAAGTACTCTTTTTGTAAAAAAAATCTAAAATAAAATACAGTAAAATCATGCAATTTTAGTTTTGCAAAAATAGACAATTGGCCTATTGTTTTCATTACTTAAATTATTTTATTTGGGACAAGCGGTAGGAAAATGGATGGATGCATTTTGATTTTAATGATTTTATTTTTTTTTCTATCTCAGCTGCATTAGGGCGGAAGGCGGTGTACACCCTGGACAAGTCGCCCAGCGACCCCAAAAGGGACAAGCGGTAGAAAAATGAAAGATTTTATTTTTGTGCTCTGTAAATAAACTTTGATTTTTTTATTTATTTAACTTCATGTAATTAATTTATTTTTATGCAGAGTATTTTTTACCCAATTATTTCCCCCCAAAATCATTGTTAATTCAAATATATTACATTTTAATGAATTGTTTTTTTGGGTAATCATTTAATATACTGTTTTTTTTTATTGATTAAAAAAATTTGAAATAAAATACATAAAATGATCCATGTCTTATCGTACACGGCTGTTAGAATAATCATGTATATATATCATCACACAACTTTAGTAAGCTTAAAGTCCGTTGCTAGAGTTATTAGCTATTGTGCTTAAGCTGCACTTTTTCTATCTGTGCAAGGACAAAAACCTCTTGTCTGAGGGGTGGCCTCAGCTGCAGATGTTATCTTTGTTTTAGCCCACTAACAATCCCAAGGCCGCTAACAACCAAGGACTTTAACGCAGATTAGACAACAGCACGTAGACGAAGCAGAGACAAGGCGAAATCACAAGCCCCTGGCACATTCCATTGCGTATTGTGAGTCCTGGACCTGCTTTGCATAATATGTGTGACCACTCCTTTTAGAGGGGGCCTCAGTGATGTTGACTGTGGAACTCCTGCATAAATACAGGGACGCGGGAGCTGAACCTTAAGAGCGTAGGGCGAGAATCTGACTAAGTGTGCAGCGCCATGCGTTCTCCTCATGAGCTAAATTGAACTCTGTCTCTGCATGGTTCCTTGCTTTTTGTCTGTTTAATACAGGGGTCACCAACCTTTTTGAAACAAAGAGCTACTTCTTGGGTACTGATTAATGCAGAGGGCTACCAGTTTGATACACACTTAAATAAATTGCCAGAAATAGCCAATTTGCTCAATTTACCTGTAATAAATATATATATATATATATATATATATATATATATATATATATATATATATATATATATCGAATGGGTATTTCTGTCTGTCATTACAACGTACATTTTTTTTTCCTTTTACGGAAGGTTTTTTTGTAGAGAATAAATTATGAAAAAAACACTTAATTGAACGGTTTAAAAGAAGAGAAACAAGAAAAAAAAAGAAAATTACATTTTGAAACATAGTTTATCTTCACTTTTGACTCTTTACAATTCAAAGTTCAACCGAAAAAAAGAGGAGAAAAACTAGCTAATTTGAATCTTTTTGAAAAAATTAAAAAAATAATTTATGGAACATCATTAGTGATTTTTCCTGATTAAGATTAATTTTAGAATTATGATGACATGTTTTAAATAGGTTAAAATCCAATCTGCGTTTTGTTAGAATATATAACAAATTGGACCAAGCTACATTTCTAACAAAGACAAATCATTATTTCTTCTAGATTTTCCAGAACAAAAATTTTAAAAGAAATTCAAAAGACTTTGAAATAAGATTTAAATTTGATTGTAAAGAATTTCTATATTTGCCAGAATATTTTTTGGGAATTTTAATCATAATAAGTTTGAAGAAAGACTTCACAAATATTTTTTGTTGAAAAACATAAGCTAAAATGAAGAACTAAATTAAAATGTATCTATTATTCTTTACAATAAGAAAAAATAAATTTACTTGAACATTGATTTAAATTGTCCGGAAAGAAGAGGAAGGAATTTAAAAGGTAAAAAGGTATATGTATTTTTTCTCTAAAATTGTCTTTCTGAAAGTTATAAGAAGCAAAGTAAAAAAATTAATTTATTTAAACAAGTGAAGACCAAGTCTTTAAAATATTTTCTTGGATTTTCAAATTCTATTTGAGTTTTGTCTCTCTTAGAATTAAAAATGTCTAGCAAAGCGAGACCAGCTTGCTAGTAAAAAAATACAATTTAAAAAATAGAAGCAGCTCACTGGTAAGTGCTGCTTTTTGAGCTATTTTTAGAACAGGTGACCCCTGCTTCAATAGATGTCATCATTGTTTGAACCTGACAACAGCAATATTTGCTGCCAAACCACTATTTGAATAAAATTGGAGGCGCGGTGTGTAGGAAATAAGACTGGACACAAGAAGACGTGCTCCTGCCATACTACTGTATTCCATCTTTCAAAAAGAAAGACATGATTCAATATTACTTAACAATATGTTAAAAGTAGCTTCAGTGTTAATACAATACACACTCTATGACCCATTGATAGTGAGTACTCGCGTCTTCTTTCATTCTTGAAGTCTTCTCAAACAACCTGGCTACGCAACGTCAAAAAAAACCCCCCAAAAAAACACATTTTTTAATAACAGAAACAATAAAAAAGAACATCAAGTATTTTTCCTCCTGGTAGGGGTCGGGGGTGAAGGGGCGGAGACCAGCTGACTGAGCACCTTTGTGTCAAAGTGAATGTTGCCGTGCTGAGAAGTGACGGGATAATAAGCCACAATATGTCAAATACAACTTTTAATTAATAATAATAATTATAGATTTGTCATTTTTCTCTCTCTCTCTCTCTCTCGCTTTAATCATTCCAGACCATGGCTTGTTCAGTCAAAAAGAAATGGCCGACTAAAACATCACAAGCACGCCAGGACATTTTATTCAACAGTGGCATGTTTTTCCAAATTCTTCCCGTTTTGTGTTCTTAGTTCAGCAGGTCCGTGCGGGTCCCGTCGGAGCCGCGCGGCGAGGAGAACGAAGCAAGGCAGCGTCGGGGGGAGCGAACAGTCGGGTTGGCGGTTTGGGGGGTGGAGGAGGTGGGGATGTCGGTGCGGGAAAAGGAACGCCCAGGCGCCCGTTTTCATGTCTTGGCTCGGCGACCTCAGTGCGCCGCAAAGGTGGCCTTCTTAAGACTAAAGTTGGACCAGTTGATGGACAGCCGCTGACGCGTTTGCCGCGCAGAGTCCAAGCAGAACCTGCACACAGCAAGACGGCAACGTCACTTGTTAGTAACTCTTCTACGCACACTTCCTTTCCTGCTTTTTCTACAGCAGCGATATCCAAAGTGCGGCACGGGGGACATTTATAATTAGGGCCGCAGCTTGCCCCTTAAACAAAAAAATAATAATAAAAATTTACTAATACAAAAATTATTTAGGGATATTTTTATTTTCTATAATGATGCTCGAAGGTCGAGTTTTGTTGGACCCCCCCAAATTAAAAGTGAAGTGAAGTGAATTATATTTATATAGCTCGGTTGGTAGAGTGGCCGTGCCAGCAACTTGAGGGTTGCAGGTTCGAAACCCGCTTGCACCATCCTAGTCACTGCCGTTGTGTCCTTGGGCAAGACACTTTACCCACCTGCTCCCAGTGCCACCCTCACTGGTTTTAAATGTAACTTAGATATTGGGTTTCACAATGTAAAGCGCTTTGAGTCACTTGAGAAAAGCGCTATATAAATATAATTCACTTCACTATAATTCACTTCACTTCTCTAGTGACTCAAAGCGCTTTACATAGTGAAACCCAATATCTAAGTTACATTTTTAAACCAGTGTGGGTGGCACTGGGAGCAGGTGGGTAAAGTGCCTTGCCCAAGGACACAACGGCAGTGACTAGGATGGCGGAAGCGGGAATCGAACCTGCAACCCTCAAGTTGCTGACACGGCCGCTCTACCAACCGAGCTATATTTATTAATACAAGATTAATAAAAATACATACAAAAACAATGTGGGGACATTTTGATATATTATTTTATTATTATGACAAATTTGGAAAAATTAATACAAATATTAAATTTTTACAAATGAATTAAAAACATTTTTTGGGGGGGGGGATTCGGATATTTTTTTTCATAACTATGCCTACAGCTTGAGTTTTGTTGGCCCACAATAACAAAAAAGCTGTAAAAAAAGTCATACAAAATATAAAATTAATACATAAGGCATGTGGGGACATTTTGATGTATATTTTTAAACAATTATGCCCACAAATCGAGTTTTGTTGGCCCACAAAAAAAATTAAAAAATTCATACCAAATGTACAATTAGTACAAAAAGCATGTGGTGACATTTTTTTTTTTTTTTTATAATTATGCACACAGCTCGAGTTTAGTTGGCTCACAAAAAACAAAAAATTCAATTAAACCATACAAAATAAATACAAATTATTATTATTTCTAAAAAGGGAGGACATTTTGACATATACTTTTTTATAATAAAACCGCAGCTCAAATTATATTGGTCCACAAAATAAAAAATAAAATAAAAAATGTGTACAAAAAAATATATTTTTACCAACGAATTAAATAAAATATTTGGGGGCATTCTGATGTTTTTCATAACTATGCCCACAACAACAAAAAAGCTGCAAAAAAGTCATACAAAATATAAAATTAATACAAAAGGTATGTGGGGACATTTTGATGTATATTTTTAAACAATTATGCCCACAAATCGAGTTTTGTTGTCCCACAAAAAAAATAAAAATTCATACGAAATATACAATAAATACAAAAAGCATGTGATGACATTTTTTTATAATTATGCACACAGCTCTAGTCTAGTTGGCTCACAAAAAAGTAAAAATTCAATTAAATCATATAAAATAAAATACAAATTTTTTTTTTTAAAAGGGAGGACATTTTGATATATACTTTTTTTAATTAAAACCGCAGCTCAAATTTTATTCGTCCACAAAATAATTTTTTTTTTTTAAAAATGTAAACAAAAAATTTTATTTTTTTACAAACGAATAAAATAAACTATTTGGGGACATACTGATGTTTTTCATAACTATGCCCACAGCTTGAGCTTTGTTGGTCCACAACAACAAAAAAGCTGTAAAAAAGTCATACAAAATATAAAATTAATACAAAAGGTATGTGGGGACATTTTGATGTATATTTTTAAACAATTATGCCCACAAATCGAGTTTTGTTGGCCCACAAAAAAATAAAAAAAACTTAAAAAATTCATACCAAATGTACAATTAGTACAAAAAGCACGTGGTGACTTTTTTTTTTTTTATAATTATGCATGCAGCCCGAGTTTAGTTGGCTCACAAAAAACAAAAAATTCAATTAAACCATACAAAATAAATACAAATTATTATTATTTTTAAAAAGGGAGGACATTTTGACATATACTTTTTTTATAATTAAGACCGCAGCTCAAATTTTATTGGTCCACAAAATAAAAAATAAAATAAAAAATGTGTACAAAAAAATATATTTTTACCAACGAATTAATTTAAATATTTGGGGGCATTCTGATGTTTTTCATAACTATGCCCAAAACAAAAAAAAAGCTGCAAAAAAGTCATACAAAATATAAAATTAATACAAAAGGTATGTGGGGACATTTTGATGTATATTTTTAAACAATTATGCCCACAAATCGAGTTTTGTTGGCCCACAAAAAAAAAAAAACTTTAAAAATTCATACTAAATATACAATAAATACAAAAAGCATGTGATGACATTGTTTTATAATTATGCGCACAGCTCGAGTTTAGTTGGCTCACAAAAAAGTAAAAATTCAATTAAATCATATAAAATAAATACAAACATATTTTTTAAAAAGGGAGGACATTTTCATATATACTTTTTTATAATTAAGACAGCAGCTCAAATTTTATTGGTCCACAAAATTAAAAAAAATTAAAAAAATGTATACAAAAAATTGTATTTTTACAAACGAATAAAATAAACTATTTGGGGACCTTCTGATGTTTTTCATAACTATGCCCACAGCTTGAGCTTTGTTGGTCCACAACAACAAAAAAGCTGTAAAAAAGTCATACAAAATATAAAACTAATACAAAAGGTATGTGGGCACATTTTGATGTATATTTTTAAACAATTATGCCCACAAATCGAGTTTTGTTGGCCGCCAAAAAAATTTAAATTAAAAAAAAAAAAAAAAAAAATTCATACCAAATATACAATAAATACAAAAAGCATGTGATGACATTTTTATTTTTTTTTTTATAATTATGCACATAGCTCGAGTTTTGTTGGCTCACAAAAAAGTAAAAATTCAATTAAATCATATAAAATAAATACTAATTCATTTTTTTAAAAAAGGAGGACATTTTAAAATATACTTTTTTATAATCAAGACCGCAGCTCAAATTTTATTGGTCCACAAAATAAAAATAAAAAAATGTATACAAAAAATTTTATGTTTACAAACGAATAAAATAAAATGTTTGGGGGCATTCTGATGTTTTTCATAACTATGCCCGCAGCTTGATTTTTGTTGGCCCACAACAACAAAAAAGCTGCAAAAAAGTCATACAAAATATAAAATTAATACAAAAGGCATGTGGGGACATTTTGATGTATATTTTTAAACAATTATGCCCACAAAACTTCAAAATTAATATCAAATATACAATAAATACAAAAAGCATGTGGTGACATTTTGGTATTTATATATATCTATATATATATCTATATATATATATATATATAGATATATATATATATATATATATAATTATACACGCAGATCGAGTTTAGTTGGCTCACAAAAAAAGTAAAAAATACAATTCAATCATATAAAATAAACACAAATTAATTAGGAAAAAAAAAGTGAGGACATTTTGATATATACTTTTTTATAATTGAGACCGCAGCTCAAATTTTATCGATCCACAAAATAAAAAATACAATTAAAAATGTATACAAAAAATTATATTTTTACAAACGAATAAAATTAAATATTTGGGGACATTCTGATGTTTTCATAACTATGCCCGCAGCCTGAGCTTTGTTGTGCCACAAAAAAAAAAAAAAAAAAAAAAGCTGAAAAACGTATACAAAATATAAATGTAGTGCGGCACGCGGGCCATTTATAATTAGGATTGCAGCCTGGCCCTCAAAAACAGAAAGAAAAAAAACTTTATTTTTTTTAAAAAATAAATTATTTCAAAAAGTATCTAGGAATATTTTCATTTTTCATTTTTTTAATATAATGATGCCCGAAGCTGGAGTTTTGTTGCCCGCCCAAATTTGTTTAAAAATTATTCTAAAATAAATACAAATACATATAAAACATTGTGGGGACATTTTGATATCTTTTTTTAATATTATGACTGTAGCTTGAATTTTGCTGGTCACAAAATAAACAATTTAGAAAAATTCATACAAAATTCGTACAATTAAAACATTTTGGGGGACATTCTGATATTTTTTTCGTAACTATGAGTTTTGTTGGTCTACAACAACAAAACAGCTGCAAAAATTCATACAAAATATACAATTAACACAAAAGGTATGTAGGGATATTTTTACGTATATCTTTAAACAACTATACCCACAAATCGAGTTTTTTTGGCCCACAAAAAAAAATAAAAACTTAAAAAATTCATACCAAATGTACAATTAGTACAAAAAGCATTTGGTGACATTTTGATAATTTGTTTTATAATTATGCACGCAGCTCGAGTTTTGTTGGCTCACAAAAAAAAAGGAAAAAATAAAATAAAATCATATAAAATAAATACAAATTAATACAAAAAAAGAGGACATTTTGATAAATCCTTTTTTATAATTAAGATCGCAGCTCAAATTTTGTTGGTCCACAAAATAAATAAAAAAACTGAAAAGTGTATACAAAATATAATATTTTTACAAACAAATACAAAAAGTATTTGGGATATTCTGATATTTTTTTCATAACTATGTCCACGGCTCAAGTTTTGTTGTGCCACAAAAAAAAAAAAAAAAAAAAAGCGCAAAAAGAATTCTTACAAAATATAAAAGTAGTGCTGCACGGGGGCCATTTATACTTAGGACCGCAGCTTGGCTAACAAAAAAGAAAAAAAAAAACTGAAAAATTTGTAACAAATTAATTAATACAAAAAGTATCAAGGGATATTTTTTGTTTTTTTTATAATGATGCCCAAAGCTTGAGTTTTGTTGGACCCCCCCAAAATTTTTTTTTATAGTCATATAAAATAAATACAAATACCTATAAAAACAATGTGGGGACAATTTCATATATTTTTTTATCATGACCGCAGCTTGAATTTTGCTGGTCACAAAATAAAAATAAAAAAAGGTAAAATTAATACAAACTATTACATTTGCTCAAATTAATTGCCACAAAATAAAATATTTAAAAACCTGAAAAATTCATACAAAATATAAAATGAATACAAAAAGTATGTAGGAACATTTTGATATTTGTATAGTTATGACTGCAGCTCTAACTTTATTGGCCTACCAAAGAAAACAAAAAACATTAATATTAAATAGATAGAAAAGGTATCTGGGGGACAGTTTGATATATTTGTAAAAATATTTATGCCCATAGATCGAGTTTTGTTGGCCCACACACACACAAACACGCTCAAAATATATCAAATATACAATTAATACAAAAAATTTGTGGTGACATTTTGATTTTTTTTTAATAATTATGCACGCAGCTTGAGTTTTGGTGGCCAGCAAAAAAAAGCTGAAAAATTCATACAAAATATAAAATGGATACAAATTAATATAAAAAGTATGTGGGGGACATTTTAATATATATATATATATATTGTTTTAAAATTATGCTCTCAGCTCAAGTTTTGTTGGCTCAAAACAAAAAGCTGAAAAATTCATATCAGATTTAAAATCAATAAAAATTATTACAAAATTATGTGGGGCACATTTTAATATTTTTTTTTCTTTTGTAAAAAAAAAAAAAATGCTACAAACCTGTAGCAGACACATCAAAAGTTAGTGTCAGCCTAGTGTTATAAGTGACAAATTGTTTATCATGATCAAAATTTTACATTTTTCGTCATTACATTACATCTTTTTGCTCTTTTTTACTACATTTTTTTGTTGTTTTTTCCACCATTATGTTGCGGGCCAATGAAACTGGAGCTTTGGTCCGCAGGTGGCCACACTTTGGACACCCCTGTAATAACTAATGATAGTACACGTTGTCACGTATAACACAAAAATGACACTACATTTTCTGTCCACATGTAATAAATGTTTTTCAGCATTTTTGTTTTTTACAAAATAAAATATCAAAATTGCCCCTGTATACTTTGACTATTCATTATGCAATCCTCAGTGAAAAAAGTTTGGACATCCCTGCTCTAGAGTTTACAAATACAATTGTACCTAAACCAAAAAAAGTAAAGCAAATGCCACGAAAACTAACATGCTTAAAAGTCCCATATTACATAATTTTTAAACCATTTGAAGTAAGTCTGACAGGTCCCACAATAGTGTATTAGAAGCGTTCTTGCCTTGATGCTGACATTTAGACGGTTAAAAAGAGCTTTTATCAAACTCTGCTGGGAATATGATTTTTCGGTGTGTATATAGCTTTAATGCTAATGAACTGTGTTTGATTGGTGGAACAATAAACCTTCATTATGATAATCCCGTAAAGCTCCCAAAAGTTTTACCGTTTTAAATCAAAATGACGGAAAATCCGTGATTGATAAATACACTTTGATAACCTCCGGATTTTATTTTACTTAGGGGGGGCCCACAGCGCTAACATTACACTCGCATTTTAACAGCAATGTCACACTAGGTTAGCATGTGGAAAAACTAACTGATCAAACTCAAAACCCAGTAGTCCAGGGGTCACCAACCTTTTTGAAACCAAGAGCTACTTCTTGGGTACTGATTAATGCAAAGGGCTACCAGAAATTGCCAGAAATAGCCAAATTGCTCAATTTACCTTTAATAAATCTATATATATATTTTTTTAAATGGGTATTTCTGCCTGTCATTCCGTCGTACATTTTTTTTCCTTTTACGGAAGGTTTTTTGTAGAGAATAAATGATGAAAAAAACACTTAATTGAACGGTTTAAAAGAGGAGAAAACAGGAAAAAAATGAAAATTAAATTTTGAAACATAGTTTGTCTTCAATTTCGACTGTATAAAATTCAAAATTCAACCGAAAAAAGAAAAAAAAAACTAGCTGATTCTAATCTTTTTGAAAAAATAAAAAAATAATTTATGGTACATCATTAGTCATTTTTTCTGATTAAGATTAATTTTAGAATTTTGATGACATGTTTTAAATAGGTTAAAATCCAATCTGCAGTTTGTTATAATATATAACAAATTGGATCAAGCTATATTTCTAACGAAGACAAATCATTATTTTATCTAGATTTTCCAGAACAAAAAATTTAAAAGAAATTCAAAAGACTTCGACATAAGATTTAAATTTGATTCTAAACATTTTGTAGATTTGCCAGAATAATTTTTTTGAATTTTAATCATAATAAGTTTGAAGAAATAAAGAAGAGGAAAGAATTTAAAAGGTAAAAAGGTATATGTGTTTAAAAATCCTAAAATCATTTTTAAGGTTGTATTTTTTCTCTAAAACTGTCTTTCTGAAAATTATAAGAAGCAAAGTAAAAAAATAAATGAATTTATCTAAACAAGTGAAAACCAAGTCTTTAAAATATTTTCTTGGATTTTCTAAATTTATTTGAGTTTTGTCTCTCTTAGAATTAAAAATGTCGAGCAGAGCGAGACCAGCTTGCCAGTAAATAAATACAATTTAAAAAATAGAGGCAGCTCACTGGTAAGTGCTGCTATTTGAGCTATTTTTAGAACAGGCCAGCGGGCTACTCATCTGGTCTTTACGGGCTACCTGGTGCCCGCGGGCACTGCGTTGGTGACCCCTGCTGTAGTCTGTAACCGAGATGTGAAGCAAGCCTGATTTGTTTTACACATATCCACGAGAGAGATATTTCTCTTCCATGTCGTCATGAAAAAGCCTGCAAAAGCGAGCATTAGAGAATCCTTTCTCTCCAAAATGGGACAAACAAGTGAAGATGATGATCACCCCAAAAAAACAAAAAGTGACTTTTGCATAATCGGGGACCTTTAAGCTGCAGTACGACTTCAGCGCTCGCGTTTTGTCAAAGAAGACCACTACTACTCATACATCAAAATCATAGAAAGTGTGTTTTAAGAAATGCAGGATATGACGCTTTACGGAAAAAAATTACAATTTTCAACGTACCTTTTGAAATATTCCACTTCGCGTTCCGTCTCGTCCATCTCAGTGCTATCCAGATCAATGTCTTTGGGTAGGAACACGTCATCTAAAACACAAACGTGAACATTTTTTTAATTGCTTAAAAAATTGTGAGAATTTATATTCATTGGGCACTCAATAAAAAGCCTCAAGTCATTTGAGGAAGTAGAATTGAGCTAGGTCCGGTTTGGAAAGTCCAGAGGGTTTTAGTGTCGCGTCGCTCCCTGTTCAGCACATCTATAGAAGCTCATTAACAGGAAGAGGATAAAACTACTAAATATTTGCAACACCAACGTTATACGACATTTCTATTACATTTTATTTGAAGCATGTTAAAATTTCCCAACAAGAACATATTTTTCTCCACTGATTAACCAACCGCTAGTCTGGTCTCATCTCTGGAGCATAATCAGCAGAAAAATCATTCAAAAAAACCAACCGAATCCCACATGAGCAAGCCCTTGGCAACGGAGGGAAACCTTGGACAGAACCCAGGCTCTGTGGTGCGGCTGTCTGTCTTGACCAGACAGAACAGAGAGATAAGAAATAAGATATTCAAAGAGTTCAGTGGTATTAAGCAGAAGGTGTTCTTATTCTACCCCAGTCACAATATGCGTATATGATAGCTAAAACTTTACTGCAGCAGCTCTTTTGAATTATTTGTAAACACCATCTGTTTGTACAGTTTCCTAAACTGGCTCATATTAGCACAGTTTCATTTAATCCAATCTATAGTTGAATCCAACATACTGATACAATGTCATACTGATACAATTTCAATGTCCACATTTCTCTGTTGATGCAATTGTTGATGACTGAAGTTCTGATATCAACCAAAGCTCCTTATCCCACCCCCCGGAGTGTAAATAATGTAAATAATTCAATGTATATACTATGATGATTAACTTGTGTGATGACTGTATTATGTTGATAGTATATATTTGTACCATGAATTGATTAACGTGGACCCCGACTTAAACAAGTTGAAAAACTTATTCGGGTGTTACCATTTAGTGGTCAATTGTACGGAATATGTACTGTACTGTGCAATCTACTAATAAAAGTATCAATCAATCAATCAATCATACAGTAAATGCATTCAAAGTTGTGCCTGTATATAATATTCCTAAAATTGTATTGATCTTTGGTTGAGAAGTACCGTTGTCCAATTTAGGGCAGCCTGTTATTTGCTTTGTACACATGATTTTTGCAGTTTAAAAAGGAACAAAATCTGTTAGTTTCAATATTTTAGAAAGGATTTGTACAGTGCAACCGGAAAGTTTCAGACATTTTTGCAAATGTATTAAAAAAAATAAGAAATCACATGTACATAAGTGTTCACAGCCTTTGCCATGAAGCTCAAAAGTGAGCACAGGTGCTTCCTTTTTCAACCGGGCATCCTTGAGATATTCCTACAGCCTAATTGGAGCCCACCTGTGGTAAACTCATTTGACTGAACATGATTAAAAAAGGCACACACCTGTCCATATGTAAGGTCCCACACTTGACAACCCAAGAATGAAGTCGAAGGAATTGTCGGTACACCGTCGAGACAGGATTGTCTCAAAGCACAAATCTGGGGAAGGGTACAGAATAATATCTGCTGCCCTTATACTTGGTCTATTTATACCTGCATTGTCCTTTCCATCCTTACACTTTCCATCATTGTAACTAAGCTACTGTGTTGAACAATTTCCCTTGTGGATCATTAAAGTTTGTCTAAGTCTAAGTCTAATGAGCACTGTGGCCTCCATCATCCGTAAATAAAAGAAGATTGGAATAACCGGGACTCTTTCTAGAGCTGGCTGGCCGTGCAAACTGAGCGATCAGAGCATTAGGGCCCTAGTCAGGGACGTCAAGAACCCGATGGTCACTCTGTCGTAGCTAGAGCATTCCTCTGTGTAGAGAGTGGAACCTTCCAGAAGGACCACCATCTCTGCAGCAATCCAACAATCAGGCCAGACAGACGAAAACCTTTCAGACCATGAAAAACTAAATTCTCTGGTCTGGTGAGACAAGGTTTGAACTCTTCGACGTGAATGCCAGGCACCATGTTTGGAGGAAAGCAGGCACCGTTCATCACCAGGCCAATACCATTCCTACAGTTAAAAGTTAAAGTACCAATGATTGTCACACACATACTAGATGTGGCAAAATTATTCTCTGCATTTGACCCATCACCCTTGATCACCACCTGGGAGGTGAGGGGAGCAATCATTTATGGTGATTTAACCCCCATTTCCAACCCTTGATGCTGAGTGCCAAGCAGTCTTTGGTATGACTCGGTCTGGATTTGAACTCACAACCTACAGATCTCAGGGCGGACACTCTAACCACTAGGCCACTGCGTAGGTAGAGATTATTGATAGATAAACAATGATGTCATGGCATTGCCTCAAGCTCTCCGTAGCTAATCAGATTGAAACTATGGGGGTTATTTAAGGACAAACTACAGCGTGATTCCAAAGTGCAGCTTTTTTAATGTTTATTGGCTCTGCATATTGTATTAATAAAATACAGATAATTATATATGACACTGATTAACTTGTTTCACCTAAAATCAGTTTTGGACAAATTAATAAAAGTAAAGTTTTTTAACTTTTTTGTATTGATTTTTTTTTTTATGGTTAGGGTTCCGAATCAATCCAAAGTTTTCAAGAATCGATTTTTCAAAATAAATTTGTTATAATAGCTGTTGCACGAATAAGTCATACACCAGCCGCCAAAATAAATTGTTTTAACTTTCAACATGTTTTGAAAAAGTTGTGTCACTATTTATACACCAAATAATATTGCAAGAATCTGTTTGAACCAAGAATCTAATCGTCAACACAAGAATCGGAATCAAATCAGGAGTTTAAGACTTCCATCCCGAATAAATACCTTCAACAAAGGTAACTGAACTAGTATGATAATTGGTCAAAAATTTAATTAGTTACAGGGGAAAGTAATTGTTGGATTACTTTTTTGAAAAACCTTCAAATATCTGCCATGTGCTGTTGAGTGGTGACCAGGGGTGTCCTAAATGTGGCCTGACAGCCACTTGTGGCCTGCAGCTAAGTTTTTAACGATCGGAACGTTGTAAAAAAAAAAAAGTGGAATATAAAGCAAAAAGGTCAAATGTAATGAGAAAAAGTTGCAATGGTGACTAATAACACAAAGCTGCCATTGCTAAAAAAAAGATAATAATCTAAATCAATGGTATGACTTATTGACCAAATCAAGGCTCTAAATACTTCACGTCAAATATTCTACTTTAAAATAAAATTTGGGAGAAAACATTGGTTACTTTCTGTGTATGCCATAGAAAAATAAAGTTTTCTTTGAGAAAAAGGCCATAAAACAAACAAAAAAAAACATTTAAAAAAACAATAGATTTGAAGTTGATTTAGAGACTTAAGCATTTAAAATATATCTATCTATATATATATATATATATATATATATATATATATAGGTATATATAACCAAGAATTTTAATGGGACTTAAAAAATTATATATATATTTTTTTGAAACGATCGTTGCTAAAAAAATAACGATATAGACAGACCTAAAGTATATGATTATTATTTTTTTAATTATTGGACTGAGACCCTTCCGGGTCCCCGAGCCCTAAAGGTTAAAATAATCCATATATCGTATTGCTTTTGAAAATGAAAAATATCAAAATGGTCCCTGCTTGCTTAGATTTTTCAGTGTGAAGCCCTCAGTGGAAAAAGTTTGGACAGCCCTGGCATAATGTAACAACCTGCTTGCGTCCTGAGTTGCTGTTCGGATTTGTGCCGTCCGTGAATGCGCCTGCCATTAGGGGTGCAACAATTCGTCGGAAAAATCGGTTAATTAACTTTGTCGTAGCAAATTCCTATAAGCATGAACTGATTAAAGGCCTACTGAAATGAGATGTTCTTATTTAAACGGGGATAGCAGGTCCATTCTATGTGTCATACTTGATCATTTCGCGATATTGCCATATTTTTGCTGAAAGGATTTAGTAGAGAACATCGACGATAAAGTTTGCAACTTTTGGTCGCTAATAAAAAAGCATTGCCTTTAACGGAAGTAGCAGACGATGTGCGCGTGACGTCACGGGTTGTAGGGCTCCTCACATTGTTTACAATCATAGCCACCAGCAGCGAGAGCGATTCGGACCGAGAAAGCGACAATTTCCCCATTAATTTGAGCGAGGATGAAAGATTCGTGGATGAGGATATTGAGAGTGAAGGACAAGAAAGACAAAAAAAGGCGAGGACAGTGGGAGCGATTCAGATGTTATTAGACACATTTACTAGGATAATTCTGGAAAATCCCTTATCTGCTTGTTGTGTTACTAGTGTTTTAGAGAGATTACAAGTCGGAGGGGTGTGGTGACCGCCAGTGTCTCCGGTGGGAGGAGGTAATAGTCCGCAGCAGCTGCAGGAGGACGCAAGCTCCGCTCATAACTATGGTAAGAGCCGACTTATTACCACAATTTTCTCACCGAAACCTGCCGGTTGACATGTGGTCGGGAACCATGTTCGCTTGACCGCTCTGTTCCATAGTACAGCTTCACCTTCGGGAATTTTAAACAAGGAAACACCGGCTGTGTTTGTGTTGCTAAGGGCTGCCGCAATACACCGCTTCCCACCTCCATCTTTCTACTTTGACGTCTACATTATTAATTGAACAAATTTCAAAAGATTCAGCACCACAGATGTCCAGAATACTGTGTAATTATGCGATTAAAGCAGACTACTTATAGCTTGGATTGGGCTGGAAAATAATATCCGCTACAACTCGAGACGTCAAACGCACGCATCATCATCCGCGTCATCATACCGACGTTTTCAACAGGACACTTGGCGGGAAATTTAAAATTGCAATTTGGTAAACCAAAAAGGCCGTATTGGCATGTGTTGCAATGTTAACATTTCCTCATTAATATATAAACTATCAGACTGCGTGGTCGGTAGTAGTGGGTTTCAGTAGGCCTTTAAGCCTATTTTGATGAGAGGCTTCCAGGACAAATCAAACAGTCCAGTTGCAATCTACTGAATGCCCTGAGATAACAAAAATGTGAATGTTTCGTTTGATCAGTTTAGCATGAAATGACCTCTATTGAATTGCGTTTAGCATCTTTACATGTACAAAAGGTGTCTCAGTGACATATCTGATGTTGTCAAGAGCATCATGGTGGGATACCAACCTATAGAGGTGTTCATCTTCTCCCCCTTCTTCTTCTTGTTCTTCTTTGCTTTGCCTTTGGGTTGTGGGGACTCGGCGCTAGGAGGTTTACCGTTCTGCTCCATCTGTTCAGAGTGGGAGGTGGGGGTAGGAGGGGGAGGCGACGGCGAGGAGTTGGACACGGGCGGACTTCTCCGCTCTTCCTTGGTGTGCGTCATCGCTTGCTGCTGCCTCTTCCCGCTGGCACTTCTGTTGTTCCTTTCCTCTCTGCGTGCTTCTGTGTTGGTCGTTGCAGGGGGAGGAGGCGGATGAGCGGGCGTCTCGACAGGCCTGGTGTGCGGTGCTTTGGTGTCCGATGTGCCGCTGGAGGCGACGCCGTTGGCTTGCTTGGCCGTCGTCTCTGAGCTCTTGGGTAATTCCGGGTCCTTCTTAAACGGGGGCTCGCACGTGATGACTTTCGCCGCCTGCTTGGCCTTGACCTTGTTGTTGATGTCGGCGTTGTGGTGGTGGAGGTTGGCCGCGTTGTTGGCCTGAGCGCAGAAGCCTCTCTCGCTGCTGCGTTTCGGGCTGTGCTCAAACCTGGCATCCCTCTGGTCCGGCAGGCAGATGAGGTTTTGGAGCAGCTGCGACTTTACGTTCTGAAGATGGTCAAGGACGTTCTGGGCTGTCTGCTTGAGGGGCTGTGGGTTGTTCTGAGGGGGCGCCGTGTTCTCCTTGGCTTTGTCTTTCTTTTTCTTCTTGGTAGCGCAGTGTTGTTGTAGTTGCTGCAGCCTCAGGAGTTCCTGCTGAAGCGCCGCCTCTTCTTCTTCCTGCCGCCGCCGCTGCTCCTCTTGCAGCACGAGCTCCTCTCGATCACGGGCCTCGGCCTCCAGACGTGCCTTCTCCTCCATCTTAAAACACACAGACGCACACTTTTAACAATGTCACCCAGCGATTAGAAATCCAAAAAGGTGACTGTTACCTTCTTTTGTTTATGCCTCGCCCGCTTGGCCGCTTTGGAACTGGTGGCGGGTTTGTTGTCGGCGCTGTTGATGAACTGCAGCAGGTCCTCCACTCGCCGGTGGTCCTCCACTCCGTTGTCCCGCTCCAGCACAGGCTGCTGCTCCTCCCGCTTTGGTTGCTCCTCCTTGCGCTTTGTCAGGCGCAAGCGCAGTTTCTCCCGCATCTCTGCATAGTTTCGACTCGTCGGAGCCGCCGGAGGCTGGGGTTTAAAAAAAAAGGGTGCAAAACCATCAAGAGAACAGTCTTTTTTCTGATGGTGCCAAGTGCTGACCTTTGTACTGTCAGTATGTCAGGGGCTGTTAAAGGCCTACTGAAGCCCACTACTTCCAACCATGCATTCTGATAGTTTATATATCAATGATGAAATCTTGACATTGCAACACATGCCAATACGGCCTTTTTAGTTTACTAAATTGCAATTTAAAATTTCCCGCGAGTTTCCTGTTGAAAACGTCGCGGAATGATGACGCGTACGCGTGACGTCACTGACTGTCAGGAAATATTAGCTCAGCACCAGTTACGGCTAAAAGTCGTCTGCTTTAATGGCATAATTACACAAGATTTTGGACATCTGTGTTACTGAATCTTTAGCAATTTGTTCATTTAATAATGGAGACAGTAAAGCACAATGCTGTTGGTGGAAAGCGGTGGATTGCAGCTGTCTTTAGCACCGAGACACAGCCGTTGTTTCTTTGTTTGTTGTGAAGCTTTAACACAGAGCGGTCAAGCGAACATGTTTCTCTACGTCAACCAGCATGTTTTTGGATGGGGAAATTGTGATATATATCTTACCCGGAGAAATCATTGGATCATTCGTCGTCCTGCAGCAGCTGTTTAAAAGGTAGCTGTGAGCTTGGCTCCTCGGCTTCTCTCTGAGACATTGTGTGTTCACCGCAGCCATCCGACCTCGAGGTATGTCTTTACAATCTTTAAAATCTCACTAAAACACTATTAAAACAATAAGCAGATAAGGGATCTTCCAGAATTATCCTAGTAAATGTGTCTATTTACATCTGAAACGCTCACACTGCCGCCGCCCGGAGCCGTCGCTTTTTTTTCTTCCAGTCCTTCACTATCAGTATCCTAATTCACAAATCTTTCATCCTTGCTCAAATTAATGGGGAAATTGTCGCTTTCTCGGTCCGAATTGCTCTTACTGCTGGTGGCTCCCATTAAAAACAATGTGAATATGTGTGGAGCCCTGCAACTCGTGACATCACGCGCACATACTTCCGGTAAAGGCAGGGCTTTTCTATCAGCGACCGAAAGTTGCGAACTTTATCGTCGATGTTCTCTACTAAATCCTTTCAGCAAAAATATGGCAATATCGCAAAATGATTAAGTATGACACACAGAATGGACCTGCTATTGCCGTTTAAATAACAAAATCTCATTTCAGTAGGCCTTTAACCTTGTTGTCCTTGGTCTAGGACTGGGCGATATAGAAAATGACTATATCGGGATATTCGAGTATACGTTCTCACGCAGTTGCTTTTGGCTGCGGGCATTATACTTCAGGCTCTCCCACGCTTTCCTGTCTCTCCTCACAGACAAGCGCACCTTCTTATATACGTCAAAAACATGTCACGTCATACGCCCTCGCATGAGGGGTAGCAGCATGGTTAACGTTAGCTGTGATGCTAGCGTAGTGGTGCGAGTGGTAATACGAGAGAAAGAAGGTGCCAATCTGGTAAAAAATGAAGGAAGAATTAATTTAAAAGAAAAACAGCACAGGATCCATCGTCTGGCGGTGGTTTGGCTTCAAACGAGAATATGTCGAACAAGTATGCGGCAAAAGCGTTGTTACTAAAAGTAGCACCTAGTGCTAATTTGTAGTATTATTTGAAAAGTCCCCCACTAGAGAATGAAGAGTGCATGAAACTGCATGTCAACATCTCCGTTCGGTGCCATACCCACAAAATAAGCAACCATTTCCAGATAGTATAAAAAAAATAGTCAACAACAGAATTTAATAACGTCCGTGGTAACCTACCACATAGCAAAGGACATACACTATTTGATTTCCTGTTACGCAGCTCATTTTTATTTGACAGTTACTGAAATATCTTTTGTGACATCATGCACAAAAGTGCACTTAATTTGTTTTAAACTATTGTAGTTGCGTTCTGTACAAAACGTGTACTCTAATTTAGTGGTTTTGATATGTCCTCTTAGTGACTTCATGCACTAAAGTGCACTAATAGCTTGTTTTAAAATGTCTCTGACAATCTTGCACTTTGTTTTGAAATGACATGAATGTTTGTGCCACTGCTTAAGGAATACTGTTTTGCTAAATTGACTAAATTGTTGTTTCCCTCTCTGCATGAAAGTTTAAAATGAGCATATATTAATGCAGTATGAAGAAGAATGTTTTAATGAAGACACATAGAATCATCATACTGCTGTGATTATATGCATCAAGTGTTCATTCAAAGCTAAGGCAAAATATCGAGATATATATCATGTATCGTGACATGGCTTAAAAATATTGAGATATTAATAAAAGGCCATATCGCCCAGCCCTACTTTTCCACTGGAGGGGCCCGTTTAAATACTAACACTAAATTAGTAACCTTGCGCTTCATAGTCATATCAAACACAATTACAGTTTGCAACTTTGTCAAATGAAATAAAACCTTGTGTTAAGCAGAAGTATTATTATCATGGTGTAGGTCAGGTTGATTAGAAAAATAAGTACAAAGCAAATATACTGCCTAAAAAATTAAATATACAATAAAAATAATATTAATAAAGGAATTTACATACAATTAAGGTGTGCTTAAACAATTAACTACATTAAAAGGGAACTGCAGTTTTTGGGAATTTTACCCATGATTCACAATTCCACTTGTATTTACTTTTTTTATGCATACTAATTTGGGAGTACACTATTCCGCCCATAAAGCCTTCCAAAAACCACCAACAATACTTAATTTACATCTCCTTAGCTAAATATTAACCAAGTATTAGCACTATTGTTATTAAAAGCGCTAAGGCAGACAAACTATTTTTAGCAGTGCCGTGATCACAGAGCGCTAACCAGTTTATGCAGCTAAAGTATTGACATACTGAGTTGCTGCTGCTCCATGACCCCTGGGTTGGTGACAGTTAATACTAGATTATATATCCTGCCACTCACCTGGATTGTAGAAGGATGGGGACATTAACCAGGATGTTGGTCAACTTTGACATTCAACTTATACCCGGAGATGGCGAGAAAGACACGGAAAGACGCTAGTTTGCGGCACGTCTTTTCTTTTTGTTTTTTCTAAACCTGTGTGAGGATTATAATTAATTACTTTATCTTAACAGGATTATATGATCATTCCATCAGCCTGCATCCCAATGAAAGCAGACATTGTGATGGTTTTATTATGTTTATAGTTTGTATACCTTGTTTGGCACTTAGCAATACTGCTACATGATGCTTAGTATTTACTAAAGCGCGATCTGTTTAGCACACAGCCTCTGAAACAGTTAGCCGATCTTCCTTATATTAAAATCTAGAAAATGTAATGTTCTTGATCATCATTTGTGCCAAAGTAATCGTTGTTGACTATCATGAAGTCTGTCATGATCAGTTATGTTGTGATAAATGAGCAAAATATGCAAAATATTACATGTTATTATGAATGTTCCTACATTACAAATACACTTACAGTATGTATATAAAACATTGATGAGGTTTTTGGATGTTTTTAGAGTGCTTATAGGCGGAGTAGAGCGACTCCTATGGGCTACATTGTTAGCTGACTTTTGCTAGCACTTATTTACGAGTTAGAATGCATAAAAAAGACAAATATTTGTATTCTTATCTTACCTAAGGACTGTGAACGATAGAAAAAAAAAAGTGCAGTTGCCCTTAAAATTAGATTTTGTGGAGGGAAAAAAAAAACAAAAAAAACATTGTTAAGGTGGGGCGGCTTTTATTTTGCTGTGGCGGCTGGCCACGATCATTACATGTAGGCGAAACATGATGTTCTGTCTTACCCCGCCATGCCCGAAGAACTCGCAGTAGCAGCAGTCACAGTATTTTCCTTCCTTCTGGTTGGTGGACGTGGACGTGGAGGAGCTGTGTTCCGAGCAGCTGTCCTCGTCCTGGCTCTCCTCTCCGTCGTACGGCGGATGCTCGTACGCCCTGCTCCCTTCGCAGCGGTGGCCTTCGCATTCAGGATCACTAAAAGGGGCATGGAAGAATGTTGGTTCCACAGAAACGAATGATGCAAATTACACTAGGATCCAAGAGTGCCAGGCGGACCAACCTGCAGACACTGGGCGGGGCACTGAGCGGACAGTCTGCCGAGGAGGAGATGGAGGGCTCGGCCGGGGGGAGGCACAGACCCTGGTGGGCCTCTCCCTGGTCCGGGGCCGGTGCGGCTATTTTGGGAAAGGACTGTGGACCCATGGCGGGGAGGTGAGCCGCGGGCGCTGGAGGTAGGGAAGGGCCGGAGAGCGGCGGGAGGGAACTCAACGCTGTGGTGGTGTTTTGGGCGCCGACCGGCGAGGCCTGCCTGTGGTCCTCTTTACTCAAGCAGTGAAACACGTCATCTGGGTGATACATTAGGACACATTAGCATTCTTAACACATAGTTAAACAAGTGGAAAGGTTCCACGTCTTGCCAAAGTGAGAGACATTTCTAGAAAGATATTAGTCAGCAGAGTTTTGACGACTACTTTCCAAGTGGTACTGAAAGGCAAAACCGTGACGTGTCCAAGATTTATTACTGTACTCTGACAAAAGTGCCATGCGGGGGAAGTAAGATGTCAATATGTGTGAGGGGTTACTGGGTTTTGACATCAAAAGTTGACAGTCGGTCGCCTAGCAACAGCCGACAGACAGCAACCCTGAAATGTCAGGCAACCACCTTCAGGCTTAATATGACAAAAAAAAAAAAAGCATGTGGTGGCTTGAAGGTTTGACACATCCTGTTATTGTTCGCACAAAAAAAAAACAGCTTTAGACTTCTTTTAGTGAGCCTTGCTAGATTACCTAAAGAGTTGGGACTTTTAGGTGCAAGGTGGATAGGTAGGTTATTACTTGACTGGACAGTGGTGGCAGTGCAGGACACGGACGACATGGACGCCGACGTCGCCATGGCCACCCGGTTGGTCTCCATGAAGGCATCTTGGAAGTTGTAGAGACACTTCTTCTTGGCGCCGCTCTTCTTCTGCTCCTTGGCGCCCGAGGAGGAGCACGAGGACGAGGAGGACAAGGACAAGTAGGGCGACGAGGTCGAGGAAGGGGGCGCCGGGCACGGTAGCGAGGGGTGTTCCGCCGGCGGGCCGGCAGGCGTCGGGGGAAGCGGGACGTCGGCGAGGGGCGGCCCGAGCATGTCACCTGCGGAGGGGACACATGTACAGTGACGCAGTAATCAGGCGTGACACATTTCTTCAAGAATAAAATGTCTTCTACTTTTCTCACATGAATGTAGAATACATTTGTGGCACCCCATGTGTTAAACTTGCTTTGTAGACATGCAACCAAACATGTATGCGGATATCCTCAAATATCATTAGACAAATGCTAAAAGACTTACCAACAAAGTGGAACCTCGATTTATGAACCCCTCTATTTGCAAACTTATCAATTTACGACCTTTTAGTTGCAGCTAAATATGCCTGTGTGCGTACCATGTGTCTGTGTACAAACGCTTCCTTCATTCAGTCATTTATTTCGTGTCCCGCCTGCAGGCAAAATGCAGGGCACAGCGGAGGCAAAGCCTGCACAGGACACTCCTCAGCCTGTGTGCCTTTTATGTTTTTTCCCCCTTTTGACAAGCTGGCCATTTTGCTAACAGACAAGCATGGAAAGGAAGAGGGAGTTAAAAAAACGAGGAATACATTAATTACGCTCACAAGTATGGAAGAATCATCGAAGCAGACTTTTCACAGTAGAAAAAAGAGAGTAGAGCCTCTTTCAAGCCACATGCCCAGAGCCTCCTCCCGATTCCAACCTTCTCTGCTTTGCGTCTAGTTCGTTCTCTTCAGCTCCTCTGTTAATGTTAAAGTTACTTTTTTAAATGTTTATCATTGTAACAATATGTACAAAAAGTGCACTTTAATTTAGTGTTGTTTTGATATGTCATCTTAGTGACGTCATGCACTCATAGCTTGTTTTAAAATGTCTGACAATCTTGCACTTTCTGCTTTGAAATTACATGAATGTTTGTGCCACTGCTTAATAAATACAGTTTTGCTAAATTGACTTTGTTGTGATTTCCTTCTCTGCATGAAAGTTTAAAAAGAGCATATATTAATGCAGAATGAACAAGAATGTTTTAATGTAGAACATAAAATCATCATACTGGTGTGATTATATGCATCAAGTGTTCATTCAAAACTAAGGCAAAATATCAAGATATATATCTTGTATCGTGACATGGCCCAAAAATATCGAGATATTAATAAAAGGCCATATCGCCCAGCCCTAGCTGCGAGAACTCCCTAAAAAGCTGCCAAAAAAATCTGTTTCTCGGCTATGGTCCGTATGGGCTGCTACGGTACACTTTTCCACCACTTGTTGCAGTAATGACAATCTTAAACAAACATAAAAAGTCTTGGAGCTAAAGTTACAGTTTCTTAAAAGCAATAATTATGAATAAAGTAGTAAAGCTGTATTTTCATTTGCACTTTAATTTTATTGACGGTTTGGTTGGGAAACATACTCATTATCAATTTAGTTTGTGTTAGCACAAGTTAATTGCATGTGCATTTTATTTTTCATCAGTTACTTATGAGTCCTTTCTTATCCAGTATATTTGGTTAGTACTTATTTTTCTAATCAGCCTAACATAAGCCTAAGGTTTATGTGTAAAATATTTAGTTTCATATCATTTGACAAGGTTGTAAACTGTAAGTAGGCTGGATATAATTATTGAATATGATAAAAAATTGGTGTTAATATTTGGGTGGGCCCCAGACCCCTCTGCAGTAGAAAAGTTGGTCCCCAGGGAAGCCGTGCCATAGACCAGTGTTTTTCAACCTTTTTTGAGCCAAGGTACATTTTTTGCGACCAGCAGAAATAATTGCGACCAGCAGAAATAATTAAAAAACGAAACTCAGTTGACAGTAAAAAAGTTGTTGTTGCAATTGTTGGATATGATTTTAAAGCAAAACCAAGCATGCATCAATATAGCTCTTGTCTCAAAGTAGGTGTACTGTCACCACCTGTCACATCACACCCTGACTTATTTTGAGTTTATTGCTGTTTTTTTTCTGTGTAGTGTTTTACTTCTTGTTTTGCGCTCCTATTTTGGTGGCTTTTTCTCTTTTTTTGGTATTTTCATGTAGCAGTTTCATGTCTTCCTTTGAGCGATGTTTCCCGGAGCTACTTTGTTTTAGCACTCAAGAATATTTCAGTTGTTTTTATCCTTCTTTGTGGGGATATTGTTTAATGTCATGTCATGTTCGGATGTACATTGTATTTGCTCCACAGTAAGTCTTTGCTGTTGTCCAGCATTCTGTTTTTGTTTAGTTTGTAAACCAGTTCAGTTGTGGTTTCGTTCTGCATAGCCTTCCCTAAGCTTCAATGCCTTTTCTTAGGGGCACTCACCTTTTCTTTATATTTGGTTTAAGCATCAGACTCCTTTTTACCTACACGCTGCCTGCCGCTGTTTCCGACATCTACAAAGCAATTAGCTACCGGCTACCACCTACTGATATGGAAGAGTATAACGTGGTAAATCTGCCGATCTCCAGACAGTACAGAAACTCAACAACAACACATCATTTGCATACTATAATTACTGGTTTGGAAAACATATTTATAACCCAAATAGGTGAAACTAGATAATCTCCCACGGCACACCAGACTGTATCTCACGGCACAATAGTGTGCCGAGGCACAGTGGTTGAAAAACACCGCCATAGACAACAACCACCAATCAGGCTGCAGCGTTTGCCATAAATTAAGAAAATATGTATCCATCCATCCATCCATTTTCTACCGCTTATTCCCTTTTGGGGTCGCGGGGGGCGCTGGCGCCTATCTCAGCTGCAATTGGGCGGAAGGCGGGGCACACCCTGGACAAGTCGCCACCTAATCGCAGGGCCAACACAGATAGACAGACAACATTCACACTCACATTCACACACTAGGGCCAATTTAGTGTTGCCAATCAACCTATCCCCAGGTGCATGTCTTTATATAAATAAATAAAAAAATGTATCAATTCAATCATTTTTTGTTTTGTTTTGTTGATTTGGAAAAAAAGCCAAACCCGCATGGTTCACCTGGCAACGACTCGGGCAGCAGCATAGATGGATTCCAGCTCTTCATCACGGCCGCGTCCCAGAGGTTCTCAAACTTGAGCGAGAGGCACTGCAGCGAGCTGTTCCAGTCGCCCGCACTACCGGCCTCGCCTCCGCCATTGAAGCAGTTCTGGTAGACATGCTCGGGTAGCGTGGGGCTGAAAGCCGGCTGCTTGGCCGCCGAATGGTTTGTTGTGGGGTTTGTAGGCAAGGGCTTAGAAAGGAAAAAGATTCAGAGAGCAAACTGTTAGTAGGATGTGACTACAGGGAAAATACACACAATTTAATGGTTGACATCCACAACGTACAGGTAACCATCCTCACCTTGCTGTGCGTGAGAGGGGAGGAGCTAGGGGGGTAGAGCGTCGGGTGCAGCAGGGGCCGGGAGAAGTTGTGAAGCGGCAGGTGGCCGTGGATGTGCGGATAGAGGTGGAGGGCCGGGTGTGCGGGGGGCGTTTTGTTGTCCACGAAGAACTGGTGCCCGACGGCGGGGGACGGCGCCGAGTGGAGTCGGCTGGAGGGCAGGCAAGCGGCGGGCCCCAAAGCGCAGGCGGCGGGGTCCTGGTTGCACACATGGCACTCGCAGGCGTGCTGGACTTGCTGGACCTTTAAGTGTCGACACAGATTTTGGGAGTGGAGGGAAATGTAAAATGTATTTGGTGCAATACAAAAAAAAAAATGAAGATGCAAGTTTGGCAAACGGTACCTGCTGGTGGTTGTAAGAAGGTGGCGGACTATTCATCTTTCTAGAAGAAAGCTCCCTCTGCGGTCTGCCCTCCTCCTCGTCACCCTCTGACGAGCTACTGCTGCTGCTAACGCGAGGAGACTGTGGCAGAAGAAAGGTGCATGGCGCACAAAGGAACATTTATTTACCCTTAATCACAAAAGTCTTTTATTATGATTTCTTAATGGTGTTCTAATACTTATATGTGCGCCAAAAGCCTCTTTATGAAAATCTATCATCTTCACTTGTTTTCATGATCCATACCGCCTCCGACCTGGCCATATAAAGCAGAACTTCGATTTATAAGACCCTCATTTGGTTTTTAATTTAGGAACTTTTAGATGGAACCAAATATGCTTTTGTGTGCAAAAAAATTTATATTCGTACAAATGCTTCATTAATTTATTTTGTATCACTTCTGCAGCCATTTTTTGCCACAAGGTGCAGCATTTTTGGAAATGCGGAGCCCTCCATGTCACTTCAGTGCGTGCCTTCTGTGTGTTTTTCTGTCTTTTGACAAGTTTTGTCCATTTTGCCAACTCAATATGCGTTCCAAAATGACAATAGACCATTGTGGAAAGGAGGAGGGAATCGCTGTCGAGTTTCAAAAAAAGTGTATATAAAAAAACACGTTTATTTCCGAGTATGAGTCGCTCCGGAGTATAAGTCGCATTTTTGGGGGGAATTTATTTGATAAAACCCAACACCAACAATAAACATTTGAAAGGCAATTTAAAATAAATAAATAGTGAACAACAGGCTGAATAAGTGTACGTTACATGACGCATAAATAACCAACTGAGAAAGTGCCTGGTATGTTAACGTAACATATTATGGTAAGAGTCATTCAAATAACTATAACATATAGAACATGCTATATGTTTACCAAACAATCTGTCACTCCTAATCGCTAAATCCCATGAAATCTTATATGTCTAGTCTCTTACGTGAATGAGCTAAATAATATTTAATATTTTACGGTAATGTGTTAATAATTTCACACATAAGTCGATCCTGAGTATAAGTCGCACCCCTGGCCAAACTATGAAAAAAACTGCGACTTATAGTCCAAAAAATACGGTATTTGCGAGGAGTTTGTTAATGGCGCTCGCAAGTATGGAAGACTCCACTTCACACCACAAGTTTAAATTGTGACGAGACCAGACTTTTCTGGAAAAAGATACCAAATAGAGCTACCTCTCATTCAGCGGCGCCTTTTCCAAAAGCACATACAGCTTCCGCCCTGCACCCTCTGTTCTACCCCTTCTGTCTGCTTCTTTCTCATCAGATTCTCCTTTACCGTATGTTTATGTAAGTGGACTTTACTTTGTTAATGTTTATTATTGTAGCACTATGGTCATCAAAGGTAAAGTTTTTTGTGATTTCTGATCGCTTGCGAGGGCACCGATGGGATTTCTCTGTGTGTGCATGTGTTGGCAGAGTAGTACATACAGGACAGCGTCGTTGTTTTGGCTTGTTATTAAATAGAAATTGATCCACCATTATATTTGTTTGATATACAGTACCGCAGGGGTGTCAAAGTCTACGCTCATGGGCCGAATTAATTATCTATGGCTCCCGGGATATTTGATTAGTATTAGAACCGGCCCGCAGGCCACAGCCACCTGCTGCTGTTTAGCACGCACCAATACTTCATCAGTCCCAGGGACCCCATCAAGTCATTAAAATAGGTTCCCACAGTAAATTGTTGGGCTCCCACTTTTTGGTAACCGTTTTGAAAACAAATGATAAATGTATGCATTATTCTGTTAGATCTCACATTCTATATTGTGTTTTGGAAAAAGTTTGTCATAAACGTTACTTAATTCAATAAAAAAATAATACAAAAAAAATTGTACATGTAAATTTATTCAGTTAGAAACATTAATTCACTATCTTCATTCCTTCATGAATATAAACTTTACAGATGCCGGTATTTTTTTCTATATTTTTATTGTAATATTTTCAAAATTTGTTTGTTGTAGTTTTGGCCAAAGTAAGACAAGGAAAACAATCTGAAGTTGTATTTATTTTTTTTGTTTTAATGCCATGATTTTAATAGTCCAGCTCGCGTATGCGCAGACTTTCCTCCATGTGGCCCCTGAGCTAGAATGAGTTTGACACCCCTGCAGTACTGTATAGCAGTGGTCCCCGACCACCGGCTCGATTGGTACCGGGCTGCAGAATAATTTTATGTATTTTATTTTATTTTTTTAAGTAAATCAACATGAAAAACACAAGATACACTTACAATTAGTGCACCAACCAAAAAAAACTCCCCTTTTCATGACAAAAAGGTTGGGGACCACTGCTGTATAGCACTTTATATTGTGTCTAAAGTGTACAAAAACTTCCCTCTGTTGCAAGTTGTGGCTTGTGCAGTACTTTGAAACACTCGTGATATAGGGCTATATGAGTAAACTTTGATTGATTGATTGACTAAAATATGGACTTTTGTTGAGACTGGAACCCATTTCTTATATTTATATAGTTAATGGAGAAATGTGCTTCACTATTCGAACTTTGATTCACAAATCCTGTTTAAGAACTGTTTAAGTTTGGAAATCGAGGTTCCACTGGTATTGTTGTATGTAGCAGCCTCATGTATATTTCTGCCACTGCACAGGCCCCCCCAGAAAAAGGCAGAAAAAAAGAGGCAGGCTTCGCTTCACATTGTAAAACAAAATGTGGAGCTCTGTCATTGTTTGTCACTTATTCAAAAAAAACGTACTCAGAAATTGCGCTAACTCACCTCTACCTTCAGTGCCACGTTGACTCCGCCCCCGTTCATGTCGCCACGGTGCCCGTTCACTGCACCCACACGGTTGTCCTCGTAGCCACTTGGTAACACTGGGTAGATGTCCCCAAACTTAGTGGGCATGGGAGGCACTTCGTCATCATCGCTGATGCTGGCAGACCAGCGGGAAATTGAAATACGGAAGCGCGTTCACAAATCATACCCAACCGTGAACATTTAGAGCAGGGGTGCCCACACTTTTTCTGCAGCGAGCTACTTTTCAATTGACCAACTCGAGGGGATCTACCTCATTTATATATATCATTTATATTTATTTATTTATGAAAGAGACATTTTTGTAAACAAGTTAAATGTGTTTAATGATAATACAAGCATGTGTAACACATATAGATGTCTTTCTTTCACAAAGACAAGAATATAAGTTGGTGTATTACCTGATTCTGATGACTTGCATTGATTGGAATCAGACAGTAATGATGATAACGCCCACATTTTCAAATGGAGGAGAAAAAAAGTTGTCCTTTCTGTACAATACCACATGAAAGTGCTTGGTTTTTGGCATCTAATTCATCCAGCTTCCATACACTTTACAAGAAAAACATTGGCGGCAAATTCCGTAGCTTGCTTGATTGACATTCACGGCACCCGAGGGTCTTGTGAGATGACGCTGGCACTGCCAGTTCATTATTATGAAAAAATGACAGAGAGGAAGGCGAGAAACACTTTTTATTTCAACAGACTTTCGCGCCGTCCCTTCCGTCAAAACTCTAAAGGCCGACTGCACATTTCCTATCTTCACAATAAAACCCCTGCTTCATGCTGCCTGCGCTAACAAAATAAGAGTCTCGGAAAGCTGGCGTGCACAAGTGATGTGCACGCCAGCTTTCTGAGGGATCGCTTGTGCACGCCAGTTTTCCGAGACTGTATTTAGTTAGCGCAGGCAGCATGAAGCAGGGCTTTTATTGTGAAGATAGGAAATGTGCAGTCGGCCTTTAGAGTTTTGACGGAAGGGACGGCGCGAGAGTCTGTTGAAATAAAAAGTGTTTCTCGCCTTCCTCTCGGTCATATTTTCATAATAATGATCTTGCAGCAGCCAGCGTCATCTCACAAGACCCTCCGGTACCGTGAATGTCATTTAAGTGACGTCTTGGTGAAGATTGATGATCACTAATTTTTAGGTCTATTTTTTTTTAAAGCCTGGGTGGAGATCGACTGACACACCCCCCGCGGTCGACTGGTAGCTCGCGATCGACGTAATGGGCACCCCTGATTTAGAGTGTCTGGGCGTACTTACAAGGTGTTGTTTTCCCCGGCGGGCAGGAGGAGTCTGGGATGCTGCTGGATGGTGATGGGAGAGCTGGAGTTGGAGCCCGATGCCGAACTGCCCGAGGAAAGGCTGGGCGGGTGCACCTCGGCCATGTAGTCCTGGGAGGGTTCCCCTTGCAGAGGCAGCTTGATGTGGAGGTCCTCGGAGATGGGCGAGTCCATGATGCCGCACGTAAGGATGTGGGAGAGGCTGCAGTCGTCGCACGTGCACCTGCAGAAGCGTTACGTCATCGTTATCCCTGCCGGAGGCGCTCATGTCCAGATGAGGAAATAAAAACTCACCTTCTCCGATAATTACAGTTGGGACAGTCGGGGATGCTCAGGCGTGACGACAGCATCCTCATGGTGTCTGTGAAGTTGTCTCCACACGCCAGCTTCTTATTGTTGGGTAACTATGAAGATAAAACAATATGACACCATTCAGTCCTCCATGTCGGGTGCACTTTGGCGTATGCGCGTTCTACCTGCTCTTCTTTGTTTCGCCGCTGCTTGAACAACTCCCAGTCTTCTTTTAGCATTCGCTGCTTTGTCTTTAAAGTCTATGTAAGAGAGACCGGTAGATCAATAAACGCACTTTCAGCTTAATCGGTCATAAAAATTCATTGGAAAGCTTACGTTTTTGCCGACTAATGACTTGTGCGACTCTGTTCTTTGGTTGGTGAAACTCTGACCTTCCACTTTGAAGAGTAACTTCAGAACAAAGACAGTATATCTCAGCCAATGTATTAAAAATATATAGATACACATACAGTAGGGCTGGACGATTATAGTAAAAATAATAATCACAATTATTTTGATTGAAATTGAAACCCCGATTATTAGTACGACTGTTCATACCTTTCAAAACATGAATATTTATTACACCACCAAAACTCAACTTTGAATATAATTTAAAAGAATAACCGGATAGAAATTAGTAAGACAAAAACAATAAGTAAAAAAAATAAAAAAAAGTTTAAAATAGCTTTATAAAAAAAAAAAACATTGTCACCGACATCCCACTGGGTGTGAGTTTTCCTTGCCCTTATGTGGGCTTACCGAGGATGTCGTAGTGGTTTGTGTTGTGGTTTGTGCAGCCCTTTGAGACACTACTGATTTAGGGCTATATAAGTAAACATTGATTGATTGATTGATTTTTTTTCCCGATACTGTTAAACTTTTTACAGTCTTTTTACACTTATTCACAGAAAGTGTGCACTTTTTGTGTCACAAATACAATTTTATAAAATATCTGTAATTAAATGTACAAATTGCTACAATACACATTTGGACAATTGTGACCAGTATTTTAAGACAAAGCATTGGAATTTTGTAAATGTACATACCAAAAAGAACTTTAAGTACAATGTGCTTGTCTAAGGTTTTTTTTTTTTTTTTAAACCATTTATTTTGTTAGGGCAGCCCGACTGGATTTTGCGTATAGCGCTGTTATTTTAAATGGGGGAAGTGTGCTGAGTTTAGAGACAACATGGGGCTGTTTAAAAAAAAAAAAAAAAAAGAGCCCGTGAAGATTGCGACTGTAGGTTTGTACGTTGCTCTTACATCGATGCAGGTGAGATGTATTGTGGGTGTATGAATTGATCTTGCTTGCTTTAGCTTCATAGTTTAGTTGATGTTTCAAAAGGCCTTTTGGACACTTTTCAGGGCAGGGGTAATGAGTGTTTTAGGGATGAATGAGCAGTCACAGGTCAGTATTATTTTCCCAAACAAATGTTCCTTCTCCTCAAAATGACAGCATTTAACTCACATTTACGTACATTTCTGTGTTTAACAACAGATTCCATTTACAGTATTTTTCGGAGTATAAGCCGCTCGGGAGTATAAGTCGCACCTGCCGATAATGCCTAATAAAGAAAGGAAAAACATATATAAGTCGCACTGGAGTATAAGTCGCATTTTTGGGGGGAATTTATTTGATAAAACCCAACACCAAGAATAGACATTATAAAGGAAAATTAAAATAAATAAAGAACAGTGAACAACAGGCTGGATAAGTGTACATTATATGACGCATAAATAACCAACGGAGAACGTGCCTGGTATGTTAACGTAACATATTATGGTAAGAGTCATTCAAATAACTATACATACGTTTACCAAACAATCTGTCACTCCTAATCGCTAAATCCGATTAAATCATATACGTCTAGTCTCTTACGTGACTGAGCTAAATAATATTATTTGATATTTTACGGTAATGTGTTAATAATTTCACACATAAGTCACTCTTGAGTATAAGTCAAACTATGAAAAAAACTGTGACTTATAGTCCGAAAAATACGGTAATTTTCTTGTTGAGTTTAGTGATGATTTACTAGGCAGACTAGCGTTGTGTCAAATAGCAGCAACCATTGTGCGATATCAAACTTTTTTCCACCCATACGCTCACTCATCCGTTTCAACTCAGGAATTGCGATGCACGGCACATTTATCCATTTTTTCCGAGTACAATATTTTCATGATCCTGGGAAGCGATATCAAAATTAGATTAATTGTCCAGCCCTGATTTTTGGTTGAACACCGAACCTGTTCGTCGACATAGTCATCGATCCTCTTCTCGCAGTCCTGCCATTGGGCGGCCACAGACGCCATTTCCTGCTGCAGGTGCTGGTAGCTCACCAACAAGGTCCCGTACATGTCTTCGTTATACGAGTCGTGGGAGGTGGAGCCATGTCTGAAAAATCACATTAAAATGTTAGTCCCGTTTATGTCAACAAGTTCATTTTTTTGGGAAAAATTGGCCTGTTTATGTCAACATGACAGTCCCTCGCAGATTCAACCAATCTCCACCAATCATACATGACCTTGCAACTTTGCCCAAAGCCTTTCCACGCACATTTTGGCCAATCTGCGTCATTTTCACCAATTGAATTTGTCTAAGTCATTTGATGCAATTTGTCAACGTCATATCATAATTATTGTGGAGAAAAAACAGGAATACTAATGTGCAACAATATATCAACTCTTTAATGCCCAAATGGCACAATGGTTGTTCTCCCACGTCACTCAGACCTACTTTCAGTTCCTGTCTACTACGCCAAGTCTTTATAGAGTGACGTAGTATATAAAAATTAGGCAACACACTGGCATTCTCACGTCCTAGTTTACATGTCAATTTAACCTACATTATTCTGACTAAGACAATCAACAAAATATTTTCATCTGCAATGCCAATCGGGCCAAAAAGGCAGCATTTACATGACATGACATTGACGTGTGATGATAATTTAATTTCTCATTGTCTGCCATTTACCAACACTATCTAGTGCAGGGGCGCTCACACTTTTTCTGCAGGCGAGCTACTTTTCAATTGACCAAGTCGAGGAGATCTACCTCATTCCTATTCATAATTTATATTTATTTATGTATGAAAGAGACATTTTTGTTAACAAGTTAATGGTGTTTAATGATAATACAAGCATGTTTAACACACATAGATTCCTTTCTTTCATGAAGACAAGAATATAAGTTGCTGTATTTGATGCTGATGACTTGCATTGATTGGAATTAGACAGTGGTGCTGATAACGTCCGCATTTTCAAATGGAGGAAAAAAAAAGTCCTCCTTTCTGTCCAATACCACATGAAAGTGGTTGGATTTGGCATCTCATTTGTCCAACTTGCATACTCGTTTTTAAACACTTTGTTATGAGAGTAGCATATGTGTGTGGCCCTTTAATGTCCGGCAGCAGGTGAGTGACGTCAGTGAGAGTGCGGGTGGGCAAGCAAGTGAGAAAGCGGTCCCTGAGGGCGGGGGAGAAATACATTGGCATCAAACTCCGTAGCTTGCTAGCTTGTGCACGCTAGCTTTCTGAGACTCTTATTTTGTTAGCACAGGCAGGATGAAACAGGTCTTTTATGGTGAAGACAGGAACTGTGCTGTCGGTCTTTAGAGTTTTGACAGTAGGTACGGAGTCTCTAGAAATAAAATGTGTTTCTCTGCGTCCGCCCTGTTAGTGATTTTTTTCTTAAATATGAGCTCGCAGCAGCCAGCGTCATCTCACAAGATCCTCGGGTGCCGAGAACGTCAAACAACTGACGAAAGTGAAGTCTTGGTATGATTGATGATTGCTCATTTTTATGTATATTTTTTAATGCCTGGCTTGAGATCGACTGACACACCCTCCGAGATCGACCAGTCGATCGCGATCGACGTAACGGGCACCCCTGATCTAGTGCTATAGATAACTGAACAGTTTACAAATGCTCTTAACCTTCCTCTTGGCCAGGACTCGCTCGAATAAGAAACTGTATTTTTGTTTATTAAAAGTCAATCTGACTTTCTTGGTTAAATAAAGGTTAAATAATACACAAGCGGGGAACATAAATTAATGTTTATGATGAACAAACATGTTTCAAGAGTAAAAGATACATAGAGCGTCTGCAACTTGAGGACGACATGGCAGACAGCGGACAATAACTGAAGGCTTTTGTGGTATTTCTTTGAATAAATATAACTAATTAGTTCTAGTATTAATTTTAAATAATTAAAACACTACTGTCATTTGCCATGTAGTATCTACTTTGAAGTCTTAGTGGTATAATACAAGTAAATAATCAATAAATATTTTTGTTACGCAACACTAAAACCTGGTTACAGTGACTTCCCCTTTCAGGGGGAAGAAGGCTTCAAAATAAAAGCATTATTAGAATGGATTCTAACACAGTAACTAAGAAATGCATCTTTTTAGTTTTTTCTCAAACTTTAGATTGCTAGAAACCAGACAAAAGATTTGAGCATGTACCAAAGCTTTCTTATTATTTCTGCTGACAGTTTGCAACACAACTCAAAGTCATGGCCAAAAAAAAAAAAGTTTCATGACATTTTCAGAAAATGCCTGAAATGGAAGAAAGAACAACTGATTTGATTTGAAGGGTGATCCGGACCACTTTATGTTTACGCTACCAGGTTCAATTTCTCTGGGTGTGTATGCTAGCTTCCACACCTTCAGCCACAGAGACAAAATGAGTTGAAGACTGACAACAGCGTTCACACCGTTTATTCTATTCCACTTTAAAAATCTTAAGGGTTATGTGCAGATTTCGATGAAACTTTCAGAAAATGTCAGAAATGGGCTAAGGAAAAAGTGATTCGTTTTCGAGGGTGATCCGTATCAGTGTCTGGATTCAAGACTTTTTAAAAGCATTATTTACAATTGGGAGAAAGGGCCGGCGGAGGTCTGTGCTGTGCTTTTTAAGTTGCTCAAAAATGTTTATGTCCTCTTGTTGCCATACTTTTCAGTTTCTTCTAATCAGACAAGACTTATGTATAATAGATAGAATATTTTACCTAGACATATTTTAACTGTCGTCTGCAGTCTTCCTCCGATGGGTCTTCAAACATGTCAAATTCTATCATGACAAAATCTTGTTTAACTCAGGTGCCCAATGTTTAGTTTGGGGGCCTTTTGAGGCTCACAGCTCATTTTTCCAACAACCCGCAACACTTTTTAAATACTATATTACACCCCCAAAAAATTTTTATTTATATAAAAACAAATATTTAAATTAAAAAGTAAAATAAAAATCAATCAGGTGTATTGTAACGAGAAAATGTTGCAATATTGACACAAAGCTTTTTTTTAACTTTAAACGGTCATTGCTCAAACAATTATAAAAACTTATAATTGATTGACGAATCTGAGATTTAAGCGTTGAAAGTAAAAATAATATATATTTGATGATTTGATGATATGTGACCTATTTTCAACACTAATGAGTGGGGGCCTTTTTGGATCCCCAAAACCTTTACTCTCTCATTGCTCAAAAAATAAAAATGACTCAAAATAATGTTATGTATTATATACCTATTTAGAGTTCCAATTACATCACATAAATATTACGCCTTGAATATTTTTAAGGGGGGAAATATTGCATATTTTGTGTTTTTACTATCAAAAGCAGAGGGTTTTGACAAAAACGGTATAAAAAGTAAAAAATGAAACTTTATGTGAACATATAGAGTTGAAGTTGATCTACAGATATTTAAGCAATGAAAGTAAAAAATAAATATGACTTTTAACACTTGAATAACAAACATTTTTAGTCACTGGGACCTTTAACAGTCAACCAAACAGTTAGATGAGTATAAAATATTTGAAAACAATAAAAAAGAAATATGCAAAAATGGGAAATATCATATCAGCCATGGTCTTAATGTTTCTTGCCAAAGTCACACATAAATGTACAAGCAATGGCCAGTTCAACTGAAATTACATGAAAGACTTTGAAGGCAAAAACCTACTTCAGCTTTGCAACCAGTGCAGGCAAGCAGCTGTGCAGGATTGGTTCCGAGAAGACCAGATTCTCGAAAAGGTGCTTGTTGTGCAGCTCCCACGTCACATGGAATTTCTGGAGGTGCTCATTCTCCTGCGGGAAGAAACAGGATAGAGTCAAATTGCCATTTCTCATTCAAATGGTGTGGGGAGCAGTGCATATAAATAATCACTAACCAGGGTGAGCAGGAAGCCGCTGATGGTGTGTGCAGCCTGGCAGAGGGCGCTGTACTCCTCCAAGAGGAGGGAGATGAACTGATGGGCCTGAGGAGGACCAGGGGAAGCAGGCGGTAGCGCGGCGGGTCCCGGCATCTTGGAGCCCGCCGTGAGGTGCTTGAGGAGCCGTACCCTCATCTCCAGCACGTACTCGCGGGCCTGCTGCTCTAGACGCTGGTACAGTTGGTAGGGGTCCTTCTCACAGAGCCTAAATGCATTTATAGTTTAAGTAAAATATAAAAGAAAAAATTAGGTTCTTGTATAGGTTTTATGCACATGATTTTTTTCCCCCAGATTCATATCAATGGAATGAATGATTACAGTTGCAGACAAGCATCAAGCTACAAGTAGCTGAGATAGGCGCCAGCGCCCCCCGCGACCCCTAAAAGGGAATAAGCGGTAGAAAATGGATGGATGGATGGACAAGCATCAAGCATCCATGGGACAAAAGAAAGAAACCGTCCCAGATTGTATTAGGCTTTGTTACGGTTTGATGGTGTCAGAGGGACCCCTTGTGGACAAACACAGTAAGACAAGTATGAGTCTACCTGTCTACCAGCTCCTTCATGCTCTCCTTGTCCCTCTCCAGGGGCTGGTCGTGGTCATCTGCCAGCGGCGTTCCAGCCTGGCGGTAGATGCAGCGGACCAGGTAGCGGACCTCCGACCAGTGGTTCTGCAGCTGCTGAGACTCCCGTTCTGACTCGGCGGAGATCTCTCTGCCGATTCGAGGAAATGCGGTTCGGACAAATTCGTCGGAGGATTTTAGACAAGTCAATCTGAACTTACCGCCTCTCGTTGCACGCTTCGCAGCCGCATGCCGTGTCGACGGCGATCGGCGCGGCGAGGTCGGGCACGGGGAGCATGGGCAGGGTGGGTGCGCCGGTGGTTAGTCTGTCGCCCGCGGCTGCATCCTGGCCCAGGCTTCCGTTACCCACGGGCATGTGTAAAAGGAAGTCCTGGTTCTGCGAGGGTAAAAAAAAAAAATCACTCAGTTTTTAATATTTTTATCATTTAATGGATGGTGAATGGTGTACAAAACACTTTAATAATGACTTTGGGTGCATTACTGGCAATGGTCATGAATCTACAGGTAATGCACAACAAAACAGCAACAGATCCAATGTAATAGTGGTAAGAACCAAAGTGCTCAGTCGGCAATATTAACACATGACACAGTACTGCAAGTGAAACACGGATACTTTTAAACAAACTATTTTTTATTTTTTTAATTTATTAGTGAGGGTTGGACTCCGCCAAGGCTGTCCTTTGTCACCGATTCTGTTCATAACTTTTATGGACAGAATTTCTAGGCGCAGTCAAGGCATTGAGGGGTTCCGGTTTGGTGACCGCAGGATTAGGTCTCTGCTTTTTGCAGATGATGTGGTCCTGATGGCTTCATCTGACCGGGATCTTCAGTTCTCACTGGATCGGTTTGCAGCCGAGTGTGAAGCGACCGGAATGAGAATCAGCACCTCCAAGTCCGAGTCCATGGTTCTTGCCCGGAAAAGGGTGGAGTGCCATCTCCGGGTTGGGGAGGAGACCCTGCCCCAAGTGGAGGAGTTCAAGTACCTAGGAGTCTTGTTCACGAGTGGGGGAAGAGTGGATCGTGAGATCGACAGGCGGATCGATGCGGCGTCTTCAGTAATGCGGACGTTGTGCCGATCCGTTGTGGTGAAGAAGGAGCTGAGCCGGAAGGCAAGGCTCTCAATTTACCGGTCGATCTACGTTCCCATCCTCACCTATGGTCATGAGCTTTGGGTCATGACCGAAAGGATAAGATCACGGGTACAAGCGGCCAAAATGAGTTTCCTCCGCCAGGTGGCAGGGCTCTCCCTTAGAGATAGGGTGAGAAGCTCTGCCATCCGGGAGGAACTCAAAGTAAAGCCGCTGCTCCTCCACATCGAGAGGAGCCAGATGAGGTGGTTCGGGCATCTGGTCAGGATGCCACCCGAACGCCTCCCTAGGGAGGTGTTTAGTGCACGTCCAATCGGTAGGAGGCCACGGGGAAGACCCAGGACACGTTGGGAAGACTATGTCTCCCGGCTGGCCTGGGAACGCCTCGGGATCCCCCGGGAAGAGCTAGACGAAGTGGCTGGGGAGAGGGAAGTCTGGGTTTCCCTGCTTAGGCTGTTGCCCCCGCGACCCGACCTCGGATAAGCGGAAGAAGATGGATGGATTTTTATTTTTTTAATAATTTCTGAAGCCATCTCCATATAACTAGAATAAGCTTTTTTAACCTGTCTTGAAAAAGTCTGCGAGAATAGATTCTGAATTGAATAGTCATCCAAGGAATCAGAATTGGATCGAATTGTTAGGTGCCTAAAGATTCACACCACTCGTAACGATTCCAATTAGTATGAGATCAGTTCGATACCACAGCAGTTAGGGCGATATTTTTACTTTAAAAATAATTGCCGTTTTTGTTATCCAATCCAATGAAATCCACTTTATTTGTATAGCACATTTAAACAACATAAATATTTCCAAAGTGCTGCACAACAATTTTTAAAACAATACTCAAATATTATCCTTAGCTCCACCAATGATTGAATAAAAAATAAAATCAACAATAAAACAATATAAAAATAAATATCATTAAAAACAATTTTAAAGGGTAAAACCAATTACAGCAGTAAATAGAAATTTAAATTTTTAAAAAAAAAATACAGAAGACCACACAACTCACGAAATGTTAAAAGCCAAAGAATAAAAGTGGGTCTTAAGACGAGACTTAAAACACTCCACTGTGGGAGCAGTTCTAACATGGAGGGGCGGAGTGTTCCAGAGCTTAGGGCCGACCACAGAGAAGGCCCTGTCTCCCCTGGATTTAAGTCTGGTCTTGGGGACCACGAGCTGGAGCTGGCTCTCGGACCTCAGAGCGCGCACAGGATTGTAAATTTGGATGAGGTCTGAGATATAATGAGGTGCCAGTCCATGTAAAGCTTTAAAAACAAACAGCAATTTTTAAAAAATCAATTCTAAAATGAACAGGGAGCCAGTGCAAATTCTCAAGAATTGGATTTATAGGCTCACGTTTCCTGTGACCCCTGTTAAAAGTCGTGCTGCCGCGTTCTGGCCTAACTGCAACCGGGAGAGAGCTATAGATTTATACATATATATATATGTATATATATATACTAAATTTTGTTTACAAACTCAGGAAATAAGTCCATGGAGTATGGCTTTAAAGGCTAAAACCAAAGGACTTAAAACAGAGCCAATGGTAGGAAATCATTTAAATAATTGATATTGTTACACCGCCATTCTGTTATTTTGTCTAATTATAACTGTGATCAAAAATGTAATTATTCAATCATCTTGAAAATCTAAAGTTTCAATATCAGCATTCATATTAACAATGCTGCTCCTGGAACAACTTTGTTTCGGATTGATATCCAAATTTGTAGTATCGCCCAAACAAATACAAAGCAGCCAAACAATAAGTGCTTATCCCATTTTAACAGAAGAGTAGCTAAAACTTGGCATGTTATAGCACAACGTAAGCCTGGCGATAAATTGATTTTATCGTCTAAACAGAGTTTTTGTTGCAGACGATTTGAAAAATAAAAAAATTATATTCACCATGATTTGATTAACGTGGACGCCGACTTAAAACAAGTTGAAAAACGTATTCCGGTGATCCCATTTATTGGTCAATTGTACGGAATATGTACTGTACTGTGCAATCTACTAATAAAAGTTTCAAAGTTTGTTCAAATGTTTTTTTCCTGTTGCTCCAGCATATTATTTGTCCCCAGTAGCTTGCGTCATCCCCTTTACTTCCTGAACGGAGATTCACACACTTAGCAAATCGAGGCTGCTGCTAACAGCATTGTGAGACCGAGTTCCAAAGAAAGTCGTCACTGGGTTTGATTTGCGGCGACAGGCGTGGAACAAGTGACTGCATGTCGCAAAGTTTGTTCAAAAAAAGACAGCAGCACAACAAACCTATTCCAGCATCTGAAAACAAAACATGGAGCCGACGGGGGGGGGGGAAATGCAACTCTTTACGAGGCACACGGGACCGTAACAACAACAAACTACCACTAAAAGCAGCTTACTGAGGTGGAATTTATACAAAGTACCATGTTTGATGAGAATGAAGCACAATGCAGAACGATCACTAAAGCGGGCGCTCGGCACGTTGCCAAAATGTGGTGCACGTATGGAAAAGCCTGCTTTTATCCACTTACTAAAACTGCAGAGTCCTCTCAATGTTTACTTTACTTTTGAGATAATTAAAGGATTTTAAGTGTGCCTTATTGTCTGAAAAATACGGTACTATTTATTGATTATTAGTTTATTTGCATGCAATATGCAACGCTACACTTTTATTTACAGAAGTATCTTATGCAAGACAAAAGTTTTAAGTTTGCACTTTATTCATGTTAATGTTGGAGATTAATATTCATTTGCCTGCAATGTACGAGACCATATTTTTGTTCAAAAAAGTATTTTATTCAAGACAGAATTTTGCCTCTCAGATTGCCTTCCTTAATTCAGTTCTTTGAAAAATATTCCATAAAAAGTACAATTTATATTGGGTCTAAAAAGAACATTATACAAATTAAAATTTTGCTAAGAGGGAAATGCGTTGTAATTTCAAACATTTAGCTTTTGAACAAATAAAAGCAAAACTTTTCGAATGAGCTCCGATCACTTGTATTAACAAAAAAAAATCGCAAATCAAATTTTTTGCAAAATAACAGGATATTGTATTTTTAGGCCATATGTTTTGTTAGCCTGTTTTGAAATATTTATACTACCAAATATTGTGATATATATATACATACATATATATATATATATATCATTATAGCAGGAAGCTACACTATATATTGCAATATAAATTTCAGGCCGTATCACCCACCCCTACTGACCACTCATGAATACTTCCAATACAGCTGCGACTATCTTTTGGAGTTCAAAATAAACTACATTTTCAGTCATGGCAGGTGGCAGTGTTTAAAGATCACTGTGTTGTTTTGCTCTTTTAAACCACTCACTATAGCAGACCTTTGGAGGATTTATGTCAACTGCAGATGTGAATTTTACTGCTACATAGTAGAAATAAATAGACCCAGTGTCACTGTGGAGTAAATCTGTTTATACAGTATTTTTAATCTTAAAAAATCATGGCATTTTTTCATCAGTATAGAGCGTTTAAATTGGTAGCCAATAGGCATACAACCAACATCACATCTTAAAAGAATAGACACATTATGCTCCACTGAAAAAAACCCGAATCACAAGATTTGGTGCTGCTATTATTAGTTCGGAGGACCCTCATTGTGGCTAAACGGCATCAGCTATAGAACATAAAGAGGCTCTTTATGCGACCAGGTCGTTATAGCGTATGCGTCACAAGCCAGAGCCGTTATCAGCAGGCAACCTCTGACATGTCTTTCAAATGGCTGGACAACATTCTCACTTCAGCAGCACATGGATTTGACACAAGGCCGGTTTAGCCTCGAGGACGCACTCGCAGAAGCGAGCCACGCTTGCGGCCCACTTGACACCCAACGTCACGTATCTTTGGCTAGTGTGAGCACTTAGACCCGTGACAGACTTCATTGCTGATTACAATCGGTGCGATCGCTCCTCGAGCCAGTCATCGATAATACCCGTCTGCAGTAAAATTGGCAGTAACACAGTGTTGTATTATAAAGTGATGGCGGGTGAATGGACCAACGTCCGAATGCATGAATGGTTTCCTCTTAGATTGCCAACATACCTGTGGCGTGTCAACATGACATCATCAAATAGTTTGCATAATCGACAGTGATGCATATATTTACTTTAAAAAGGCTAAAAAAAATATATACATTTAAACACAGAGTTCTGCTTAATTAGTATTACCCTATATATTTTGCACCATTTAATAATTGTTGCTCCATGTAAGCGACGTAACAGCGAGAGCTGCAGCGAGCTTGACGTCAGACTTCCTTCCCGTTATCCATAGATCTCCCCTCTCTGTCCTGAAAAGAGCGCCACTGTTCTCTTAATATTTGCACATTACACATTCTGTAGTTCACTGTCCGTGGGTATATCTTGGATACATTAAAGGAAGTCCACATCGCAGACATGTCCCTGCTCTAGGCAATCCTGTGTGTATCGATTACATCATCACAACATCCGGTTGTACAGCGCAGTAAACCTTCGCTTGCAATCGTACCAAAATAAGGTGCTCAGTGCTCACACAACCCAACGTACTGTACATTGAGTGGGTGTTAAGGAGATCGCAAAAAGCCGCTGCCTGACCAGGGCTCTGAAAATCTGCAGAGACTCCTCCCACCCCCCACCAAGGACGGTTTTCACTGCTGGACTCTAGAAAGAGGTTCTGTAACAGCTTCTTCGCACAGGCCGTGAGACTCTTAGAAACATCATAATTAGCCCCTCAATTCCCCCCCAAAATGGATTGACCTGCTGGAATATAAAGACAATATAACATACATTCATAAACCTGGATGAATATGAAAAAGTGCAACAAATTTATCTGTATATTAATCTATTTATATCTGCACCTTATACCTTTTTTTCCTGCACTACCATGAGCTAATGCAACAAAATGTTGTTCTTATCTGTACTGTGAAGTTTAAATTTGAATAACTGATTGATTGTAGCTGAGATAGGCGCCAGCGCCCCCCGCAACCCCAAAAGGGAATAAGCGGTACAAAATGGATGGATGGACAATAAAAAGGAAGTCTAAGTGCCGTTAGGACTGGCCTGGTGTGAGTAAACCCTAAAAAAAACTATGTAAACTGCATCTGTATTTACAGTTTCGACTGGATGAAAAGATATATAGTAATATATATCCCCAACAAAAAGTTATTGGGTTAAAAAAAAATTAACGTTTAATGATCAAAAGTAGTTTGCCAGTCAAATGATTACTTTAAAAAATAAAGACAAGCTGAGTCGTGTTTCTTGTTTATATTCATTGTCATTCAGCTGGAACACTTTGTGGTAGAGCCTTGTAAGCTTGGAGAGGTATTTGTACCTTCTTTACTTGAAAGCAGCAAAAGCGGCGGAATGTATAAGCAACCAGAGCCCTGCCATCAGGTGACTCACCCCCAGTGACTGCTCCAGCGGAGGGTGTCGGTCCTCCTTCTCCACGGTGCGTCTGCAGTCGGAGCACACCCACAGGGGCAGCTGGAGGCCGCTCGGCGTCTGGCCGCCTTCCGACACGCCGTTCTGGTCGGGGCCGCCCGCCTCTGACGGACGGAGGGCGTCTTTGCTGCGTTCGCATCGGCACAGGAGGCAGCGATCGCCGGCGGTGTACGGAGCCCGCTGGTTCAAGCCGAACGTGAACGGCGTCTACAGGGATGGGGGGTGTGGATTCCAGGAGATGGCAGAGCGAACAAGAGTGGACGCGTGTGTTAGCGAACACATTCATTTGGAACTTGAAGCAGCGGTAAAAGAGGGAGAAAACCAAGAAGTAAGCAAAGTATAGAATGTTTACCATCGTAAACACAGACTCATTGATAATGCATCACAGTGTGACTTTAAACACAACGTGTACGGTTAAGACATGTTTTATGGTGACGGCTTAACCCTGGAACAGACCAGATGTCACCTTATTCCCAAAGAAGGAGCAGCAGCGTCAACAAGCAGTGTTAGAAGAATATATACAGTATATTAGGCATGGGCGATATGGCTTAAAATCTATATGACAATATTTATCACAATATATTATTTGGCATATAAATGATAATAAAACCATTACAAAATCTCCTAATTTGGCTACTGATGTACGCTGCAACACGTTGCGTCATTTACAGTTTTGTTTTCTCAAAACTATCATTATTCTAATTGCTAATTGACTGTTAATAGCTGGTGACGTGTTTCCATCTGCACGTCTGTGAAAATGTAATAAGCGCTTATTCTTCTGTTTGAATACTTTACATTAGTTTTGGGTGATTCAACAAATGTCAGTATTGAACCAATACCAAGGAGTTAAAGGGACAGTCTTGGTGATTTCAATGCAAAAACAGTGTATGGCGGTTGGCAATATCAAACAAATATCTAAACTAGTTCCTACTAATTTCTCTGACCTAAATTATTAGGTTTTTGCCTTTACCTTCCTGTGTTCAAAAATGTATTTCCTGAGATTGTAAACAATAAAAAATACGATAAGATGTTTTGATAATAAAAAATATGATATATAAACAGCAATAGAGCGTATACTATAGTCTGTATCGATCTGCCCACCTCTGTTTACATTCAAGAGCTCCAGCTTACCGTATCCTCCTACGTTGTGTGGTGTTGCGAGCTTAGCTATACCTCTTCCCCCAGGGATGATAATTGTAAGAACCATAGATTATTTTCCGCCAGAGGCGAGGATTGCCGATTTAGAAGTGGTTTTGCACTGTGGAGAGATGTTAGCCTCGAGCGAGAACGCTACATTGCGTTATTCGTTCACTGGTCGCTGTCACATTTGCGAGACACAGCTCGAATGTATCATCAACATACATTACCGCGATATTATTAAAATCTCTACCGTTGGCCAAATTTATACTATTCATATCACACAACCTTAAAGTATATTTTCTCTTAAGTCACAAATGACTGGTTGCCTTTTTACAATTTTGTGACAGTAAAGAATGTTAAAATGTGCCTTAAAACATTGCATGTGCGTTGAGTCAAGGCACTACAGAGGAAAGTAGGCGCCTGCATCCTTCGGATTAAAGCTTCGATAGCCCTGACGCGGCCAGTGTTGCTATTGAGACCCCATAAAGTGTGCTGCTATAGACTAAACACACATACACTACACATTTGATTAAGTGCCAACATTTTTCTAAAATATTGCGGCAATGACCACGCAACTTGATCCTCTTCTAGCAATCATACACAAATACAACATTCTATCAAGGAACAATTTAAAGTGGATTTGCACTTTTTTAATTTTGCATATCATTTAGAATCCCTATGGTAGGCATGAACATATAAGTGGTAAAATATGGCAATTGCGAGATGGCTAATAATGCAGCTGAAGGGAGTGCACTATTCCGCCCACAAAGCCTTCTAAAAAAAAACATACAAAAAACGTTAACAATACTCCATTTACAGATCGTGACCTGAATATTAACCAAGTATGAGCGATATTGTTATTTTAAGAATTACTGTAGACAAACTTACTTTTAGTGGTGCTGTGATCACAGAGAACTAACTAGCTTTAGCTGCTATATTGACATATTGAGTCGGCGAGTTTCTGCATCATCTCTAAGTTGGTAAAAGTGAATTTTAGATTATAAAACATAAAAAAACTCCCCTGGATAGTAAAAGGTTGTGGACATAATCCAATAAATTGGTCAACTGTGACATTCAATTTATACCCACTTTTTTATTTCTGGGTGAATTACATTACATCGTCACCGAAACAGGAAGAAATAAACATCCCATCAAGCAACCCAGTGAGAGCAGTCATTGTACAGTGGTTGTGTTTTTTATGTTCGTAGTATGTATTTCTTGTTTAGCACTTAGCAATCCTGCTACTTGCTGGGTCTGGTTATCGCTCAGTTTCTTAAACTTGTAGATCATCCTCTTTATATTCAGGCTCAAAAATACAAGTTTTTGGATCATCATTTGTCCCAAAGTAGTCTTTGTTGTCCCTCATGAAGTTTGTCATAAGTAGTTGTTGAAGGGAATAACAAACGTTGTGATGCGTCTGTGAAATTAATACGTCACTGTACGCTTAAGATAAACAAAAAATGTAAATATTACATGTTGTTATGAATGTTACTACATTACATATATTCTTACAACATTTATATAAAACAGAGGTTTTTGAGCACTGTATAGGCGGAATAGAGGGAATCTAATTGAGTTTGAGTTTATTTCGAACATGCAAGTATAAAACATGATACATCACAATTTCCAGTTTTTCTTTTCAACATGTCCAAAAAGGAGTAGGAAGAAGCAGAGCTTATTTAATCCTACCCCTTTTCTTTTACATAACAGTTGCTAAAACTTTTTGTTCACTTCCTGTTCTCAATTTATTCACAATATACTCCATAAGTAATCACAATAAAAATTAATAATAATAATTATTCAATAATAATAATTGGTGGAGTAAGTCATATTTCATATGATGAGATAAGTAAGATTATTTTGAGAAGGAATGAATGGATAAATGAAATAAATTGAGAATGTTTATCATGGTTCTTCTTCTTTGTAGTTTGTAAACACTTTTAGTTTGAAAAGTTTCTTGAAGTGGATCATATTAGTACATTGTTTGATCGCTTTGCTTAATCCATTCCATAATTTAATTCCACATACTGATATACTGAAGGTCTTAAGTGTCGTACGTGCATACAAATGTTTTAAATTAAATTTTTCTCTAAGATTATATTTCTCCTCTTTTTTTGAGAAGAATTGTTGTATGTTCTTGGGTCTAATTGGCTCCATTGTAAGCTGACTTTGTTTATTTGAGTTAGAATACATTAAAAAAAAAAAAGTTAATGTGTGTATGTCTCACATATAGTTATGAGTGATATGCAAAAGTCCCAAAAAAGTGCATTTCCCCTTTAAGATGCAAGCTTGCTTTGCAGACTGACTAAACATACAAAGCAAACGTACCTGAAGAACTCCAGAGAAGTCAGCGTTCACCGGTCCTTCTGTGAACTGTGGCGTGATGCTGTTTGCTTTAAGCTGCATGATAACAATAAATATAAAAGTTAAATAATATTCACACGGACAAGTATTTGCCAATTTAAGGTAGAAAGCATACAATTGCAGCTACTTTTTAAAGGGTGTATTATATTAGACCATCTGTTTAATGTCTTCTTGTGTTACCCAAGACGACAGGGGCTTGCGAGCAGCAACGTTCAAACACAGAAGCAAGCAAACGCCGACATAGCCAGGCTACCAGGAGAGACGGACCTTAGGGACGTGTCTTTAAAAGACATGGGCGTGATGCTCAGAAGAAAAGGCAGCTGAAGCAGGATTTAAAAGAAAAGGTACACTTGACTTTTGTCAACACTTGGCTGTAAGGGTGTTTGCGTGTGCATTTTCAATTAGCGGAATTGTTTTATTTTTTGCGCAGCGCCACATTTCTGTGATTGCAGCATTTTGAATTTGCCGTATTTCGCAGTTGCGTTTGGTTGTGGGAGCGTTTGGACGTTGCTGCACGTTGGTCCCTGTCAGTAAACTGCAGACTCTTCTTGGAGACTTTGGAAAAGTTGTGTAGCTGAGTCACAGCGCCTTGATCCTTATATCGGTTTGAGTGTGTGCTGTGCAATTCTCTACTGAAACACTAGGGGCAGTGTTTTCGGCGTCAACTCGGCGGACAACAACAATGCTCGCTGACTAATGGTGCGTTCCAATTTACTATGTAAACTGGGAATGACGTCACAGCTGGGCTATAACACTCCAGTTACGAAATCTGAAAAACACCACATTCACAAAAGCAATTTTTCTGCTTGCCATATCTGAATATGCAACCTACAAACACGGTTGATGAAGAGGAAATAAGGTTTTAAAGAGGGCTGGGCGATATGTCGGTATATACTCGATATATTGCGGGTTTGTCTCTGAGCGATATAGAAAATTACTATATCGTGATATTCGAGTATACGTTCTCACGCAGTTGCTTTAAGCTGCTGGCATTACACTGCAGGCTCTTCCCACTCTTTCTACTGTCTCCTTCTCACAGACAGCAAGTGCACTTTCTGAAATACGTCACATACTGTCACGTCATACGTCACATACGTATAAGCCCTCGCGGAGCAGAGAGGTAGTAGCATGGGTAATGTTAGCTGTGATGCTAACGGAGCCGTGCGAGTGGTAATACGAGAGAAAGAAGGTGCGAATCTGGTAACAAAATGAAGGAAGAATTAATTCCCAAGAAACACAGCAGGGGGGCCATCGTCTGGCGGTGGGTTGGCTTCAAGTGGGAATATGTCGAACAGACAACCGTAATTTGTCAAGTGTGGGGCAAAGGTGTTGCTACAAAAAAGTAGAATTACTGTTAATATGTAGCATCATTTGAAAAGTCACCTGCTAGAGAATGAAGAGTGAATTCTCCGCATGTCAACAGCATTCGGTGCCACACGCCCACACCCACAAAATGCCGAGGCAAACATTTCCAAATCAACACTGTATGAAAAAAATAGTCAACAACAAAAGGAGATAATGTCTGCAGTAACCTACCACATAGCGAAGGAAATACCCTATTTGATTTCCTATTATGCAGCTCAGTTTTATTTGGCAGTTATTGAAATATCTTGTGTGACATCATGCACAAAAGTGCACTTTGTTTTAAACTATTCTAGTGGCATTCTGTACAAAAAGTGCACTTTAATTTAGTGTTGTTTTGATATGTCATCTTAGTGACATCATGCACAAAAGTGCACTAATAGATTTTTTAAAAATGTCTCTGACAATCTTGCACCTTGTGTTTTGGAAATGACATGAATGTTTGTGCCACTCCTTAATAACTGTTTAATAAATATAGTTTTGGTCTATTGACTTAGTTGTGGTTTCCCTCTCTGCATGAAAGTTAAAAATGAGCATATATCGATGCAGTATGAAAAAGAATGTTTTAATGTAGACACATAGAATCATCATACTGGTGTGATTATATGCATCAAGTGTTAATTCAAGGCTAAGGCAAAATATCGAGATATATATTGCGTATCGCGATATGGCCTAAAAGTATTGAGATATTAAAAAAAAGGCCATATCGCCCAGCCCTAGATTAAAAAAAAAACAATTACATGTACTAAGTATTCAGACCCTTTGCTTAACACTTTTTTGATGCACCTTTGGCAGAAATTACAGCCTAAGGTATTTTTTAATACGATGCCACAAGCTTGGCATGCCTATCTTTGGGCAGTTTTGCCCATTACTCTTAATAGCACCTCTCAAGCTCCATCAAGCTGGATGGAAAGATTTGGTTTTCAAGCAGGATGTCGCTGTACATTTCTGCATTCATCTTTCCCTCTATCCCGACTAGTCTCCCAGTTCCTGACGCTGAAAAACATCCCCACACCATGGTGCTGCCACCACCATGCTTCATTGTAGGGATGGTATTGGCCTGGTGATGAGAGGTGCCTGCTTTCCTCCAAACATGACACCTGGCATTCCATCCAAAGAGTTTCAATCTTCGTCTCATCAGAACACAGCACTTTGTTTCTTATGGTCTGAGAGTCTTTCAGGTGCATTTTGGACACCTTTTTCCATCTGGCTACCAAACTGGCCTGATTGATGGATTGGTGAAGACAACCTGGATGGAAACCGACACTTCCCATCCAACCAGATGGAGCTTGAGAGGTGCTGCAAAGAGGAATGGGCAAAATTGCCCGGAGATAGGTGTTCCAAGCTTGTGGCATCGTATTCAAAATACTTGAGGCTGTAATCGCTGCATAGGGTGCATCAACAAAGTATTGAGCAAATGCTGTGAATGCTTACGTAAATGTGTTTTATTTTCATTTTTGATAAATTTGCACAATAAAAAAAAAAGAACAACTTTTCACATTGTCATTATAGAGTATTCCGTGTAGAATGCTGAGGTCAAAAATGAATTAATTCCATTTTGGAATAAGGCAAAGTTGTGTAACAACAAAATGTGGAAAAAGTGAAGCTCTGCGAATAATTTCCGGATCCTCAGTACTACTTTTTTAAAATTAATTAATACCGCGGTACTAGTTCATTAGTACTGATGTAACGTATGACCCTAGTTGCAACATTCAGTTATATTGCAATGTTGATATGAAATCGGAGAAGGCGGTATACACGAAACAGGTTCACGACCTCTGAACAAGTGCACAGGAAATGGCCAATTATGCTAAATAGATGACATAATTTAGGAACTTCTGGCAACTTTTGGGACTACTTATTTTACTAAAACGTTGGCGGCAATGCTCACAAACACCTTAAAAAATCAAATTTAAAATTGTTCACATATACACAGCCACCTGTGTTCTAATAGTGGAATTCAAAAACAAACAGGCGTTAGAACTCCTGTTAGTATTTGTTATCATTCCTATTTATTTACCTTTTGCGGCTGCAGCATTTTGCTAGCAGGTGTAATCTTAAATGTTCCTTTCCATTATGCCTAATAGAAGCAGTCAGTGTGACATTTGTACCACTTGGTGGTTGTGAGGGTGACGTTTTTTATGCATAAAAAATCAAAAGTAGCAATAATAAACATTGTCAAGTCAAACCTTAGTGAGAGGAGAGCCAAGGCCCACACAAGAGTGTAGCAGTTAGCATTATTAGCTCGCATTGGTGTTTATCTTTGGGATTGTAATGGTAAGAAAACACTATTTTATTTTTCAATGTGTAGTTTTGTGTGTAGCAAACACACCTAAAAACATTCAATTTTTAAATTGTTCACATATACACAGACACCTGTGTTCTAACGGTGGAGTTCAAATACTAACAGGAGATATCACTTCTGTTAATATTTGTTATCATTCCTATTTATTTACCTTTTGGGGCTGCAGCCTTTTGAAAGCAGGTGTAATCTTAAATGTTCGTTTACATTATACCTAATAGAAGCAGTCAGTGTGACATTTGTACCACTTGGTGGTTGTGAGGGTGATGTTTTTTATGCATAAAAACTCAAAAGTAGCAATAAGAAACACTGTCAGGTCAAACTTTAGTGAGAAGAGAGCCAAGGCCCATACAAGAGTATATAGTACAGGGGTTGGCAACCTTTACCACTCAAAGAGCCATTTTGACCTGTTTCACAAAATAAAGAAAACAATGGGAGCCACAAAACTCTTTTGAAATTTAAAATGAAATAACACGGCATACAGTTTTTTTTACTTTGTGCTACGTATAAACCAGGGGTCTCAGACACGCCGCCCGCACCTTAATATGAAAATTTAATGATAGTGGGGCCCGCGAGTTTTATATGAATGCCGCTTGACAGCATCACACTTGCCAACCATCCCGAATATTCCGAGAGACTACCGAATGTCAGATCAACCATTCTCGCGAATGCTTGCAGAATTTCCCTCGATTAACAATAATAAGGGCAACCTATGTAGGTCCTGCCTTTGACGCCCTCTACAACACGTCCAATCATCTTGCCAGCTGAGACACATGTCGTACGAGGCTTCTGCTGACACACGCAAACGATTGCAAGGCATACTTGTTCAACAGCCATACAGGTTACTGAGGGTTGTGATATAAACAACTTTAACACTTACTAATATGCACCACACTGTGAATCCACACCAAACAAGAATGACAAACAATTTTGGGACAACATTGACACTGTAACACAACATAAACACAGAAGAACAAATACCCAGAATCCCATGCATCCCACTTTTCCAGGCTACATTATACACCCCGCTAGCACGAAATCCCCCAAGCCCCTCCGTGCGTCGGTTAAGGTGGGCAGAGTTGGAGGGAGCGGGGTTTGGTGCTGATGTAGCCCGGAAGAGTAGGGATGCTTTGAATTCTGGGTATTTGTTCTTTTGTGTTTATGTTGTGTTACAGTGCCGATGTTCTCCCAAAATGTGTTTGGTGTGGGTTCACAGTGTGATGCATATTAGTAAGAGTGTTAAAGTTGTTTGTATTACAACCATCAGTGTAACCTGTATGGCTATTGACTAAGTATGCGTTGCAGTCGCTTTCGTGTGCTAACAGAGGCTGAACATAAAATGACCAGTCGACACGCAGGTCGCGTGATGTAAAAGTGGGCACGACGACATGTTGTAGAGAAGGTTAAAGATATTGCCATCACTGCACACCCTCAATATTGTAGTTCAGGTGAAAACTGGAGAATGTTATCCCCGGGTGATTTCTGAGAGAGGCACTAAAATCCGGAAACCTCACGGAATAGTCGTTGGGGTCGGCAATTTAGCAGCTGAGCCACATCAGAGTGATCAAAGACCCGCATGCGGCTCCGGAGCCGCGGGTTGCAGACCCCTGGTATAGTAGATGCAGTTAGTGTGACATTTTGTGGTTGTGAGGGTGATGTGTTTTATACATAAAAACTCAAAAGTAGCAATAATAAACATTGTTAGGTCAAACCTAAGTGAGAAGACAGCCAAGGCCCAGACAAGAGAGTAGCACTTAGCATTATCGGCTAGCATTGGTGTTTATCTTTGGGATTGCAGTGGTAAGAAAACACTATTTTATTCTTCGATATGTAATTTTGTAGCAAACTAAAACATTGGCGACAATGCTCACACACACCTAAAAATTGTTTTATTTTAAATTCTTCACATGTACATAGCCACCTGTGTTCTAAAGGAGTTAAATATAGTATTTATTATCATTCCTATTATTTACCTTCTTATCATTCCCATTATTTACCTTTTGGGGCTGCAGGTTTTTGAAAGCAGGTGTAATCTTAAATGCTCTTTATTACATTATGTATAGTAGATGCAGTCAGTGTGACATTTTGTGGTTGTGAGGGTGATGTGTTTTATGCATAAAAACTCAAAAGTAGCAATAATAAACATTGTCAGGTCAAACCTCAGTGAGAAGACAGCCAAGGCCCATACAAGAGAGTAGCACTTAGCATTATCGGCTAGCATTGGTGTTTATCTTTGGGATTGCAGTGGTAAGAAAACACTATTTTATTCTTCGATATGTAATTTTGTAGCAAACTAAAACATTGGCGACAATGCTCACACACACCTAAAAATTGTTTTATTTTAAATTCTTCACATGTACATAGCCACCTGTGTTCTAAAGGAGTTAAATATAGTATTTATTATCATTCCTATTATTTACCTTCTTATCATTCCCATTATTTACCTTTTGGGGCGGCAGCTTTTTGAAAGCAGGTGTAATCTTAAATGTTCTTTATTACAATTTACATAGTAGATGCAGTCAGTGTGACATTTTGTGGTTGTGAGGGTGGTGTGTTTTATGCATAGAAACTCAAAAGTAGCAATAATAAACATTGTCAGGTCAAACCTCAGTGAGAAGACAGCCAAGGCCCATACAAGAGAGTAGCACTTAGCATTATCGGCTAGCATTGGTGTTTATCTTTGGGATTGTAGTGGTAAGAAAACACTATTTTATTCTTCGATATGTAATTTTGTAGCAAACTAAAACATTGGCGACAATGCTCACACACACCTAAAAATTGTTTTATTTTAAATTGTTCACATGTACACAGCCACCTGTGTTCTAAAGGAGTTAAATATAGTATTTATTATCATTCCCATTATTTACCTTTTGGGGCTGCAGCTTTTTGAAAGCAGGTGTAATCTTAAATGTTCTTCATTACATTACGTATAGTAGAGGCAGTCAGTGTGACATTTTGTGGTTGTGAGGGTGATGTGTTTTATGCATAAAAACTCAAAAGTAGCAATAATAAACATTGTCAGGTCAAACATCAGTGAGAAGACAGCCAAGGCCCATACAAGAGTAGCACTTAGCATTATCAGCTAGCATTGGTGTTTATCTTTGGGATTGCAGTGGTAAGAAAACACTATTTTATTCTTCGATATGTAATTTTGTAGCAAACTAAAACATTGGCGACAATGCTCACACACACCTAAAAATTGTTTTATTTTAAATTCTTCACATGTACACAGACACCTGTGTTCTAAAGGAGTTAAATATAGTATTTATTATCATTCCTATTATTTACCTTCTTATCATTCCCATTATTTACCTTTTGGGGCTGCAGCTTTTTGAAAGCAGGTGTAATCTTAAATGTTCTTTATTACATTATGTATAGTAGATGCAGTCAGTGTGACATTTTGTGGTTGTGAGGGTGATGTGTTTTATGCATAGAAACTCAAAAGTAGCAATAATAAACATTGTCAGGTCAAACCTCAGTGAGAAGACAGCCAAGGCCCATACAAGAGAGTAGCACTTAGCATTATCAGCTAGCATTGGTGTTTATCTTTGGGATTGTAGTGGTAAGGAAACACTATTTTATTCTTCGATATGTAATTTTGTAGCAAACTAAAACATTGGCGACAATGCTCACACACACCTAAAAATTGTTTTATTTAAAATTATTCACATGTACACAGTCACCTGTGTTCTAAAGGAGTTAAATATAGTATTTATTATCATTCCTATTATTTACCTTCTTATCATTCCCATTATTTACCTTTTGGGGCTGCAGCTTTTTGAAAGCAAGTGTAATCTTAAATGTTCTTTATTACATTATGTATAGTAGATGCAGTCAGTGTGACATTTTGTGGTTGTGAGGGTGATGTGTTTTATGCATAAAAACTCAAAAGTAGCAATAATAAACATTGTCAGGTCAAACCTCAGTGAGAAGACAGCCAAGGCCCATACAAAAGAGTAGCACTTAGCATTATCAGCTAGCATTGGTGTTTATCTTTGGGATTGTGGTGGTAAGAAAACACTATTTTATTCTTCGATATGTAATTTTGTAGCAAACTAAAACATTGGCGACAATGCTCACACACACCTAAAAATTGTTTTATTTTAAATTCTTCACATGTACACAGCCACCTGTGTTCTAAAGGAGTTAAATATAGTATTTAGTATAAATCCTATAATTTACCTTCTTATCATTCCCATTATTTACCTTTTGGGGCTGCAGCTTTTTGAAAGCAGGTGTAATCTTAAATGTTCTTTATTACATTGTACATAGTAGATGCAGTCAGTGTGACATTTTGTGGTTGTGAGGGTGATGTGTTTTATGCATAAAAACTCTAAAGTAGCAATAATAAACATTGTCAGGTCAAACCTCAGTGAGAAGACAGCCAAGGCCCATACAAGAGAGTAGCACTTAGCATTATCGGCTAGCATTGGTGTTTATCTTTGGGATTGCAGTGGTAAGAAAACACTATTTTATTCTTCGATATGTAATTTTGTAGCAAACTAAAACATTGGCGACAATGCTCACACACACCTAAAAATTGTTTTATTTTAAATTCTTCACATGTACATAGCCACCTGTGTTCTAAAGGAGTTAAATATAGTATTTATTATCATTCCTATTTAACTACCTTCTTATCATTCCCATTATTTACCTTTTGGGGCTGCAGCTTTTTGAAAGCAGGTGTAATCTTAAATGTTCTTTATTACAATTTACATAGTAGATGCAGTCAGTGTGACATTTTGTGGTTGTGAGGGTGGTGTGTTTTATGCATAGAAACTCAAAAGTAGCAATAATAAACATTGTCAGGTCAAACCTCAGTGAGAAGACAGCCAAGGCCCATACAAGAGAGTAGCACTTAGCATTATCGGCTAGCATTGGTGTTTATCTTTGGGATTGTAGTGGTAAGAAAACACTATTTTATTCTTCGATATGTAATTTTGTAGCAAACTAAAACATTGGCGACAATGCTCACACACACCTAAAAATTGTTTTATTTTAAATTGTTCACATGTACACAGCCACCTGTGTTCTAAAGGAGTTAAATATAGTATTTATTATCATTCCCATTATTTACCTTTTGGGGCTGCAGCTTTTTGAAAGCAGGTGTAATCTTAAATGTTCTTCATTACATTACGTATAGTAGAGGCAGTCAGTGTGACATTTTGTGGTTGTGAGGGTGATGTGTTTTATGCATAAAAACTCAAAAGTAGCAATAATAAACATTGTCAGGTCAAACATCAGTGAGAAGACAGCCAAGGCCCATACAAGAGTAGCACTTAGCATTATCAGCTAGCATTGGTGTTTATCTTTGGGATTGTGGTGGTAAGAAAACACTATTTTATTCTTCGATATGTAATTTTGTAGCAAACTAAAACATTGGCGACAATGCTCACACACACCTAAAAATTGTTTTATTTTAAATTCTTCACATGTACACAGCCACCTGTGTTCTAAAGGAGTTAAATATAGTATTTAGTATAAATCCTATAATTTACCTTCTTATCATTCCCATTATTTACCTTTTGGGGCTGCAGCTTTTTGAAAGCAGGTGTAATCTTAAATGTTCTTTATTACATTGTACATAGTAGATGCAGTCAGTGTGACATTTTGTGGTTGTGAGGGTGATGTGTTTTATGCATAAAAACTCTAAAGTAGCAATAATAAACATTGTCAGGTCAAACCTCAGTGAGAAGACAGCCAAGGCCCATACAAGAGAGTAGCACTTAGCATTATCGGCTAGCATTGGTGTTTATCTTTGGGATTGCAGTGGTAAGAAAACACTATTTTATTCTTCGATATGTAATTTTGTAGCAAACTAAAACATTGGCGACAATGCTCACACACACCTAAAAATTGTTTTATTTTAAATTCTTCACATGTACATAGCCACCTGTGTTCTAAAGGAGTTAAATATAGTATTTATTATCATTCCTATTTAACTACCTTCTTATCATTCCCATTATTTACCTTTTGGGGCTGCAGCTTTTTGAAAGCAGGTGTAATCTTAAATGTTCTTTATTACAATTTACATAGTAGATGCAGTCAGTGTGACATTTTGTGGTTGTGAGGGTGGTGTGTTTTATGCATAGAAACTCAAAAGTAGCAATAATAAACATTGTCAGGTCAAACCTCAGTGAGAAGACAGCCAAGGCCCATACAAGAGAGTAGCACTTAGCATTATCGGCTAGCATTGGTGTTTATCTTTGGGATTGTAGTGGTAAGAAAACACTATTTTATTCTTCGATATGTAATTTTGTAGCAAACTAAAACATTGGCGACAATGCTCACACACACCTAAAAATTGTTTTATTTTAAATTGTTCACATGTACACAGCCACCTGTGTTCTAAAGGAGTTAAATATAGTATTTATTATCATTCCCATTATTTACCTTTTGGGGCTGCAGCTTTTTGAAAGCAGGTGTAATCTTAAATGTCCTTCATTACATTACGTATAGTAGAGGCAGTCAGTGTGACATTTTGTGGTTGTGAGGGTGATGTGTTTTATGCATAAAAACTCAAAAGTAGCAATAATAAACATTGTCAGGTCAAACATCAGTGAGAAGACAGCCAAGGCCCATACAAGAGTAGCACTTAGCATTATCAGCTAGCATTGGTGTTTATCTTTGGGATTGCAGTGGTAAGAAAACACTATTTTATTCTTCGATATGTAATTTTGTAGCAAACTAAAACATTGGCGACAATGCTCACACACACCTAAAAATTGTTTTGTTTTAAATTCTTCACATGTACACAGACACCTGTGTTCTAAAGGAGTTAAATATAGTATTTATTATCATTCCTATTATTTACCTTCTTATCATTCCCATTATTTACCTTTTGGGGCTGCAGCTTTTTGAAAGCAGGTGTAATCTTAAATGTTCTTTATTACATTATGTATAGTAGATGCAGTCAGTGTGACATTTTGTGGTTGTGAGGGTGATGTGTTTTATGCATAGAAACTCAAAAGTAGCAATAATAAACATTGTCAGGTCAAACCTCAGTGAGAAGACAGCCAAGGCCCATACAAGAGAGTAGCACTTAGCATTATCAGCTAGCATTGGTGTTTATCTTTGGGATTGTAGTGGTAAGGAAACACTATTTTATTCTTCGATATGTAATTTTGTAGCAAACTAAAACATTGGCGACAATGCTCACACACACCTAAAAATTGTTTTATTTAAAATTATTCACATGTACACAGTCACCTGTGTTCTAAAGGAGTTAAATATAGTATTTATTATCATTCCTATTATTTACCTTCTTATCATTCCCATTATTTACCTTTTGGGGCTGCAGCTTTTTGAAAGCAAGTGTAATCTTAAATGTTCTTTATTACATTATACATAGTAGATGCAGTCAGTGTGACATTTTGTGGTTGTGAGGGTGATGTGTTTTATGCATAAAAACTCAAAAGTAGCAATAATAAACATTGTCAGGTCAAACCTCAGTGAGAAGACAGCCAAGGCCCATACAAGAGAGTAGCACTTAGCATTATCGGCTAGCATTGGTGTTTATCTTTGGGATTGTAGTGGTAAGAAAACACTATTTTATTCGATAATGTGTAGTTTGGTAGCAAAGTCCCCACGAAGTACACTTCAGTGTATAACTATGTGTTTTATGTTGTATAAGTAGATGTAGGCGCAGCTAAGAACTTAAGCTAACTGTGGCAAGGTAGTCTCGTCGGTCCCACTGTAATGTTTACGGTAGCGTTAAGCCCACAATTGGTACAGTTTGTGAGCAGACGAAGTGTAAGAAAGTAAGGTTGAAATGTTTTGGTGGACATAAAAATGCCCCCAAGAGGCAGGTTAGCTCGCTGCCTCATCTCCCATCAGTTTGGGGCCCACGGCAGATTGCTTGATAACGTCCCCGCTTTGACATCCCCCGGCTTACCTCTCCGTTAATGGAGCCCACGTTGACGATGCCTCCGCCGGCAGGTGTTAGGAAGCCGGCAGGTGTCGGAGCTCCAACGCAGCCGAGGGCCGAGGGAAGGCCGGCCTTGCCGACGCCGTTGCTGCTATTGCAGACAGCACTGCAGCTACTGCCACCGCCCCGCTTGTTCTTCCTGCGTTTAGCCCCTCGTTTAGCATCGGTTGGACTCATTATGTTGTTGTTTTTTAATCCGAGACAACGTGCTGTCCAGGCTCGGCAGAAGTGTGAGGGTTCTCAAATGGAATATTTGGTTCTTTTTTTTTTTTTAAATACAAGGAGGCGATTTAAGGGAGGGGGGGAAAAAAGACACCCAAGCAAAGTGCAGAAGCCGACTTGACTGAGCAATATGGCTGCCGGCTGTTGCTGCCTCCACTTGGCTTCCACTTGCGTTATGACGTCAGCGTGCGTCCGGAACCGAGGGGGGTTCTGGGTAACGTAGTTTTTTCCTGCCGGGACCAACAACAAACTTGAACAAAGCTGGGTAATTAGGGACCGAATGTCCCTTTGGGACAGAGGACCCTATTGCAGTGGTTCTCTAATGGGGGTACTTGAAGGTATGCCAAGGGTACGTGAGATTTTTTTTTTTAATATTCTAAAAATAGCAACAATTCAAAAATCCTTTATAAATATATGTATTGAATGATACTTCAACAAAATATAAATGTAAGTTAAAAAAAAATACAAAAATACAATATTCAGTGTTGACAGCTAGATTTATTGTGGACATGTTCCATAAATATTGATGTTAAAGGTTTCTTTTTTTGTGAACAAATGTTTAGAATTAAGTTGATGAATCCAGATGGATCTCCATTACAATCCCCAAAGAGGGCACTTTAAGTTCACTATTACTTCTATTTATAATTGAATCACTTGTCTGCGATGAGGAGGTGACTTGTCCAGCGTGTACATAGCTCGGTTGGTAGAGCGGCCGTGCCAGCAACTTGAGGGTTGCAGGTTCGATTCCCGTAGTCACTGCCGTTGTGTCCTTGGGCAAGACACTTTACCCACCTGCTCCCAGTGCAACCCACACTGGTTTAAATGTAATTTAAATATTGGGTTTCACTATGTAAAGCGCTTTGAGTCACTAGAGAAAAGCGCTATATGAATATAATTCACTTCACTTCACTACACCGCCTTCCGCCCGATTGTAGCTGAGATAGGCACCAGCGCCCCCGCGACCCCAAAGGGGAATACGTGGTAGAAAATGAATGGATGGATGAATCACTTGTTTATTTTTCAACAAGTTTTTAGTTATTTTTATATCCATCCATTCATCCATCCATCCATTTTCTACCACTTATTCCCTTTTGGAGGCGCGGGGGCGCTGGCGCCTATCTCAGCTACAATCGGGCGGAAGGCGGTGTACACACTGGACAAGTCGTCACCTCATCTCAGGGCCAACACAGTTATATATTTTTTTCCAAATAGTTCAAGAAAGACCACTACAAATGAGCAATATTTTGCACTGTTATACAATTTAATAAATCAGAAACTAAATACAAAGTGCTGTATTTTACTTCATCTCTTTTTTTCAACCAAAAATGCTTTGCTCTGATTAGGGGGTACTTAAATTAAAAATATGTTCACAGGGGGTACATCACTGAAAAAAGGTTGAGAACCACTGCCCTATTGTATTTCTAAGGTTTTATTATCATTATTTATTATTATTTTATTATTTTTAGGGACCCCAATGTCCTTTTGGGACACAGGACCCTATTGCAGTGGTTCTCCAATGGGGGTACGCGTACCCCTGCGGGTACATGAAAGTATGCCAAGGTGTATGGGAGATTTTTTTTTTAAATATTCTAAAAATAGCAACAATTCAAAAATCCTTTATAAATATATGTATTGAATAATACTTCAACAAAATATGAATGTAAGTTCATAAACTGTGAAGAAAAAAAAATACAACAATGCAATATTCAGTGTTGACAGCTACATTTTTTTGTGGACATGCTCCATAAATATTGATGTTAAAGATTTCTTTATTCGTGAAGAAATGTTTAGAATAAAGTTCATGAATCCAGATGGATCTCTATTACAATCCCCAAAGAGGGTTTATGATTTTGACAAGAACAAGAAAGTTTGATCACATTACGCCTGTACTGGCTCACCTGCTCTGGCTTCCTGTGCACTTAAGATGTGACTTTAAGGTTTTACTACTTACGTATAAAATACTACACGGTCTAGCGCCATCCTATCTCGCCGATTGTATTGTACCATATGTCCCGGCAAGAAATCTGCGTTCAAAGGACTCCGGCTTATTAGTGATTCCTACAGCCCAAAAAAAGTTTGCGGGCTATAGAGCGTTTTCCGTTCGGGCTCCAGTACTCTGGAATGCCCTCCCGGTAACAGTTAGAGATGCCACCTCAGTAGAAGCATTTAAGTCTCACCTTAAAACTAATTTGTATACTCTAGCCTTTAAATAGACCTCCTTTTTAGACCAGTTGATCTGCCACTTCTTTTCTTTTTCTCCTCTGTCCCCCCCTCCCTTGTGGAGGGGGGTCCGGTCCGACGGCCATGGATGAAGTACTGGCTGTCCAGAGTCGGGACCCAGGATGGACCGCTCGTCGGGACCCAGGATGGACCGCTCGCCTGTGTATCGGTTGGGGACATCTCTACGATGCTGATCCGACTCCGCTTGGGATGGTTTCCTGTGGACGGGACTCCCGCTGCGGTCTTGGATCCGCTTTGAACTGAACTCTCGCGGCTGTGTTGGAGCCACTATGGATTGAACTTTCACAGTATCATGTTAGACCCGCTCGACATCCATTGCTTTCGGTCCCCTAGAGGGGAGGTTGCCCACATATGAGGTCCTCTCCAAGGTTCTCATGGTCATCTTTGTCACTGGCATCACACTGGGTGTGAGTTTTCCTTGCCCTTATGTGGGTTCTTCCGAGGATGTTGTAGTGGTTTGTGCAGTCCTTTGAGACATTTGTGATTTGGGGCCATATAAATAAACATTGATTGATTGATTACTTATATTTATAATTGAATCACTTGTCTGCGTTGAGGTGGCGACTTGTCCAGGGTGTACCCCAGCCTTCCGCCCGATTGTAGCTGAGATAGGCACCTGCGCCCCCTGCCACCCCAAAGGGAATAAGCGGTAGAAAATGGATGAATCAATTGTTTATTTTTCAAAAAGTTTTTAGTTATTTTTTAATCTTTTTTTTCAAATAGTTCAAGAAAGACCACTACAAATGAGCAATATTTTGCACTGTTATACATATTAATAAATCCGAAACGTATGACATAGTGCTGTATTTTACTTCTTCTCTTTTTTTCAACCAAAAATGCTTTGCTCTGATTAGGGGGTACTTGAATTAAAAATATGTTCACAGGGGGTACATCACTGAAAAAAGGTTGAGAACCACTGCCCTATTGTATTTCTAAGGTTTTATTATTATTCTTTATTATTAATATTATTTTTAGGAACCGCAATGTCCCTTTGGGACGGAGGACCCTATTGTATTTCTAAGGTTTTTTTATTATTATTCTTTATTATTAGGGACCGCAAAGTCCCTTTGGTACAATGGGACAGAGGACCCTATTGTATTTCTAAGGTTTTATTCTTTCTTTATTAGGGACCGAATGTCCCATTGGGACAGAGGACCCTATTGTATCTGTAAGGTTTTATTAGGGACCGCAATGTCCCTTTGGGACGGAGGACCCTATTCTATTTCTAAGGTTTTATTATTATTTTTTATTATTAGGGACCGCAATGTTCCTTTTTTACAATGGGACAGAGGACTCTATTGTATTTCTAAGATTGTATTCTTTCTTTATTAGGGACCGAAAGTCCCATTGGGACAGAGGACCCTATTGTATCTGTAAGGTTTTATTAGGGGCCACAATCTCCCTTTGGGACGAAGGACCTTATTGTATTTCTAAGGTTTTAGTATTAGTGACCGAAGTCCCATTGGGACAAAGGACCCTATTGTATCTGTAAGGTTTTATTATTTCTTTATTATTGTTTTTATTAGGGACCGCAATGTCATTTTGGTACAATGGGACAGAGGACCCTATTGTATTTCTAAGGTTTTATTAGGGACCGCAATGTCCCTTTGGGACAGAGGACCCTATTGTATTTCTGAGGTTTTATTATTATTATTATTATTATTATTATTACTATTCCGCCGCCTCTTCGAACTGTAATTTGACCCCCTTAAAATGCTTAAAAACTCACCAAACTGGACACACACAAAAAAATTGCATTCTAATAAAAAAACCAAACCCCAAAACTCAAAATTGCACACTAGCGCCACCTAGGAAAAACCACAGACACAACTGCTTGTAACTTCCGTTTGGAATGTGTAGAGACATGAAACAAAAACTTCTATGTAGGTCTGACTAAGATCTAGATTTCATACACTGACTCCCTTCAGCAAAAATCAACAGGAAGTTGGCAAAAACCCCTTCAAAACAAAATTGTCCTAAAAAATGTAATTTTTGCCTCATTGAGCTGTAATTCGACCCCCTTAAAATGCTTCAAAACTCACCGAACTGGACACACATATCAGGACTGGCGAAAATTCCCTCTAATAAAAAAACCAAATCCCAAAACTCAAAGTTTCGCTCCAGCGCCCCCTAGGAATAAAACACAGACAAAACTGCTTGTAACTTCCGGTAGGAATGTCGGAGAGACATGAAACAAAAACCTTTATGTAGGTCTGACTTTCATACACTGACTTCCTTCAGCAAAAATCTACAGGAAGTTGGCAAAAATCCCTTCAAAACAAAATTTTCCTAAAAAATGTAATTTTTGCCTCTTTGGGCTGTAATTTGACCCCCTTAAAATGCTTCAAAACTCACCAAACTGGACACACACACAAAAAATTGCATTCTAATAAAAAAAACAAACCCCAAAACTCAAAGTTGCGCTCCAGCGCCCCCTAGGAATAAAACACAGACACAATTGCTGTAACTTCCGGTCGGAATGTCGCAGAGACATGAAACAAAAACCTCTATGTAGGTCTGACTTTCATACACTGACTTCCTTCAGCAAAAATATACAGGAAGTTGGCAAAAACCCCTTCAAAACAAAATGTTCCTAAAAAATGTAATTTTTGCCTCTTTGAGCTGTAATTTGACCCCCTTAAAATGCTTCAAAACTCGTCAAACTGGAAACACACATCAGGACATAAAGTTTTATTCTTTCTTTCTTTATCATTATTCTGCCGCCCCTTCAAGCTGAAATTTGACCCCCTTAACATGCTTCAAAACTCACCAAACTGGACACACAGATCAGGACTGGCAAAAATTGCGATCTGATAAAAAAATAAAAATAAATAAAAAACTCCAAATTGCGCTCTAGCGCCCCCTAGGAATAAAACACATACAAAACTGCTCCTAGGAAGAAAACACAAGACAAAACTGCTTGTAACTTCTGGTAGGAATGTCGGAGATATATGAAACAAAAACCTCTATGTAGGTCTCACTTAGACCTACATTTTAATAATTGACATCCTTCAGCAAAAATCAACAGGAAGTTGGCAATTACCCCTTCAAATCAAAAGTTTTCAAACATCTGAGCGCATTTGTAGTGTCGGCTTCAAACTCGCACAGGAGAGAGATTGAACCCAGTGTGACTCCAGGATGCAGGGAAGGTAGGTAATGTAGGTATGTTGAATGTGTAAAAGCAGGAAACACTAGCAAAATTGGTCCCGTCCATCACTGCTTGCAGCTTTATTTGTTTTGGGTTTTTTTTTGCGACAGAATAGCACATGTGTTCGTATTTGTAAAGTTGACAAAAAAACCCGAAGTAGATAAATTGAGGACAAAAGTTGCAAGCGGCCAATTGTGACAGCAGGGGGAGAGCGCACGCAACAGATGATGTCAAGCGAAGGGCCCTGCAGGTCGGTGGTGCTGGATCACTTTTTCCGGGTCGCAAACGCCAAAGTGTTGCAATTTTGCTGCGGAAGACAGTCGCTGTTTCCACAAATCCACATCGGATTTTTGCATTAAACGCAAACAACTGCCGCCACACCCAAGAAGGACGCCTGCTTTCCTCGTTTTACGACAATCGGCTAAAAAGTTAGCCACGGCCGCACACAGGTATTGTTAACTACTTTTATTAATGTATTTATTTTGTTCCCTTTTTATAAGAAAAATGTAACGACATGAATGCCCTTTTTTGGGTGAAGTTCGGACGAACTCGCCCGCGACGCTGCAGCAGTTTAGCTTGCGAGCTTTAGCAGGCGGCTAACTATGCTACGCGTCAACGGCGTTAAGTCCGGCTAGCGAACGACACACTTGAAGACAAAACTATTCGTAATACAAAAACGTAACCCAGAGAAAACATGGTAACATATACTATCGGGAATAAAGTTTGCCCATTTCGTTGATGATAAAATATCAGACGTGAGTGCCAGCTACTTCCGGTGTGCGTTACATTGCAGTGCGTGATGATGACGTTCAGCAACCACGATGGAAAAGCGTTAATAACATGCTATTTTGCAAGCTTTTGCCACGTCACCTTAAAGGCCTACTGAAATGAGATGTTCTTATTTAAACGGGGATAGCAGGTCCATTCTACGTGTCGTACTCAAAGGTGGGTAGAGTAGCCAGAAATTGTACTCAAGTAAGAGTACTGTTACTTTAGAACAGGGGTGCCCACACTTTTTCTGCAGGCGAGCTACTTTTCAATTGACCAACTCGAGGGGATCTACCTCATTTATATATATCATTTATATTTATTTATTTATGAAAGAGACATTTTTGTAAACAAGTTAAATGTGTTTAATGATAATACAAGCATGTGTAACACATTCACGAAGACAAGAATATAAGTTGGTGTATTACCTGATTCTGATGACTTGCATTGATTGGAATTAGACAGTAATGATGATAACGCCCACATTTTCAAATGGAGGAGAAAAAAAGTTGTCCTTTCTGTACAATACCACATGAAAGTGGTTGGTTTTTGGCATCTAATTCATCCAGCTTCCATACACTTTACAAGAAAAACATTGGCGGCAAATTCCGTAGCTTGCTTGATTGACATTCACGGCACCCGAGGGTCTTGTGAGATGACGCTGGCTGCTGCCAGTTCATTATTATGAAAAAATGACAGAGGAAGGCGAGAAAAACTTTTTATTTCGACAGACTTTCGCGCCGTCCATTCTGCCAAAACTCTAAAGGCCGATTGCACATTTCCTATCTTCACAATAAAAGCCCTGCTTCATGCTGCCTGCGCTAACAAAATAAGAGTCTCGGAAAGCTTTCTGAGGGATCGCTTGTGCACGCCAGCTTTCCGAGACTCTGTATTTAGTTAGCGCAGGCAGCATGAAGCAGGGCTTTTATTGTGAAGATAGGTAATGTGCAGTCGGCCTTTAGAGTTTTGACGGAAGGTAGGGCACGAGAGTCTGTTGAAATAAAAAGTGTTTCTCGCCTTCCTCTCGGTCATATTTTAATAATAATGATCTTGCAGCAGCCAGCGTCATCTCACAAGACCCTCCGGTACCGTGAATGTCATTTAAGTGACGTCTTGGTGAAGATTGATGATCACTAATTTTTAGGTCTATTTTTTTTTAAAAGCCTGGCTCGAGATCTACTGACCCCCCCCCCCCCCCCCCCGCGGTCGACTGGTAGCTCGCGATCGACGTACTGGGCACCCCTGCTTTAGAGCATGGGTGTCAAACTCTGGCCCGCGGGCCAAAGTTGGCCCGCCGTGTAATTTAATTTGACCCTTGAGGCAATATCAAATTAACATTAGAGCTGGCCCGCCGCTGTAACATCGCATTCACCGCTAGTACTTTTACTTGCCAACCATCCCGATTTTCCCGTAAGACTTCCAAAGTAAAGTGCTCCTCCCAAATTTCATCCCGGACAACAATATTGGGGGTGGGACTTAAAGGCATTGCCTTTGGCGTTCTCTTCAACCTGTCGCCACGTCCGCTTTTCCTCCATACAAACAGCGTGCCGGCGCAGTCACATAATATATGCGGCTTATACACACACACAAGTGAATGCAATGCATACTTGGTCAACAGCCATACAGGTCACACTGAGGGTGGCCGTATAAACAACTTTAACACTGTTACAAAATATGCGCCACACTGTGAACCCACACCAAACAAGAATGACACATTTCGGGAGAACATCCGCACCGTAACACAACACAAACATAACAGAACAAATACCCATAACCCATTGCAGCACTAACTCTTCCGGGACGCTACAATATACACCCCCCGCTATCACCAAACCCCGTCCATCTCAACCCCGCCGCCAAAAAGAGGGATTCCATTTTTATTAAAATTTTATTTGATATGCCATTGATATTTTTTAATTATTAATATTATTTGAAACTCGATTTTGCATGTCACTATAAAGTTATATACTGTAAGCTTTGTTTGTTCAAGATTCAATGCAAAACTTGTTTGGGTCCCCAATAAAAGGTTCATTTGTTCAACCTTGGCCCGCGGCTTTGTTCAGTTTTAAATTTTGGCCCACTCTGTATTTGAGTTTGACACCCCTGCTTTAGAGATTTATTACTCAAGTAAAAGTAAGGAGTAGTCACCCAAATATTTACTTGCGTAAAAGTAAGAAGTATGTGAAAAAACTACTCAAGTACTGAGTAACTGATGAGTAACCTGATTACAGCAACAAATAATGCACAAAAACATAAAAATAGCAATAAGCAAATTCAGAGCCATGAATATCTCTTAAGCAACTAAAACAATAATATATTTTAAATAATAGTACATTAAAATAAAAAAAATTAAGGCACATTAAACCACAATAACTTAACAGCACCATAGGCTCAATAGGCATTGATTGATTGATTGACTGAAACTTTTATTAGTAGATTGCACAGTAGAGTATATATTCCATACAATTGACCACTAAATGGTAACACCCCAATAAGTTTTTCAACGGTAAACAATTACTTAATAAATGATCAAGTCGAGGTGATCTACCTCATATATACATACACACACATATCATATACTTATATATATTTATATTGCCGTTTTTGTTGACATGTTAAAGGTGTTTTAATGAACATACATGCATGTTTAACATATGTGAGGGCTCTGTCATGCCAAATTTCTTCCCCCCTACAAAAACCTTCTCCCCCATTTACTTCCGGGGTCATGTTTCCTCTTACGTCAGGAATATCCTCAAGTTAAAGGCCTACTGAAATGAGATTTTCTTATTTAAACGGGGATAGCAGGTCCATTCTATGTGTCATACTTGATCATTTCACGATATTGCCATATTTTTTGCTGAAAGGATTTAGTAGAGAACATCCACGATAAAGTTCGCAACTTTTGGTCCTAAGAGAAAAGCCCTGCCTCTACCGGAAGTCGCAGACGATGACGTGTGATGGCTCATCACATATTCACATTGTTTTTAATGGGAGCCTCCAACAAAGAGGGCTATTCGGACCGAGAAAACGACAATTTCCCCATTAATTTGAGCGAGGATGAAAGATTTGTGTTTGAGGATATTGATAGCGACAACTAGAAGAAGAAAAAAAAAAAAAACGCGATCGCATTGGGATGGATTCCGATGTTTTTAGACACATTTACTAGGTTCATTCTGGGAAATCCCTTATCTTTCTATTGTGTTGCTAGTGTTTTAGTGAGTTAAATAGTACCTGATAGTCGGAAGGGTGTGTCCACGGGTGTCTTGACCCGCACTGTCTCAGGGGAGTCGACGGCAGCTATGGATGGCACAAGCTCAGGTTTTTTTCTGGTAAGAACTTACTTTTTAACCACAATTTTCTCACCAAAACCTGCCGGTTGACATTTGGTAGGGATCCATGTTGGCTTGACCGCACTCTGATCCATAGGAAAGTTTCACCTCCAGGAATTTTAAACAAGGAATCACCATGTGTTTGTGTGGCTAAAGGCTAAAGCTTCCAAACTCCATCTTTCTACTGTGACTTCTCCAATATTAATTGAACAAATTGCAAAAGATTCTGCAACACATATGTCCAAAAAACTGTATAATTATGCCGTTAAAGCAGACGACTTTTAGCTGTGTGTGTGCAGCGCTCATACTTCCTAAAAACCCATGACGTCTTGCGTACACGTCATTACACGACGTTTCGAAGACGAAACTCCCGGGAAATTTAAAATTGTAATTTAGTAAACTAAAAAGGCGTGTTGCAATGTTAATATTTCATCATTGATATATAAAAAATCAGACTGCGTGGTCGGTATTAGTGGGTTTCAGTAGGCCTTTAATTTGTCCGATTAATACAGACATTTTGTTAACGCTATATTATAAAAATATACGGCTATATTATAAAAATACAGATGTTTTGTCAACGCTATTTATAAATAAATAAAAATTTAAAAAAAGTCTTCCCCCCATTTACTTCCGGGGTCACGTTTCCTCTTACGTCATCCCATAGCTTGTTTGTAAATTGTTTTTTGAAGATTTTTTTAATTCTTTATAATGTAGCGTTAACAAAACGTCTATTTTTATAATATAGCGTTATATTTTTATAATATAGCGTTGACAAAACGCCTGTATTAATTGGACAAATTAACTTGAGGATATTCCTGACGTAAGCAGTAAGAGCAATTCGGACCGAGAAAGCAACAATTTCCCCATTAATTTGAGCGAGGATGAAAGATTCGTGGATGAGGATATTAATAGTAAAGGACTAGAAAAAAAAAAAAAAAAAAGCGACCGCTCCAGGCGGTGGCAGTGTGAGCGTTTCAGATGTAATTAGACACATTTACTAGGATAATTCTGGAAGATCCCTTCTCTGCTTATTGTTTTAATAGTGTTTTAGTGAGATTGTAAAGACATACCTCAAAGTCGGATGGCTGTGGTGAACACGCCAGTGTTTCAGAGAGAAGCCGAAGAGCCAAGCTCACAGCTGCCTTTTTTGACAGCTACTGCAGGAGGACGCAATGTCTCCAGTAAGATATATATCACAATTTTCCCATCCAAAAACATGCTGGTTGACGTAGAGAAACATGTTCGCCTGACCGCTCTGTGTTAAAGCTTCACAACAAACAAAGAAACAACGGCTGTGTCTCGGTGCTAAAGACAGCTGCAATCCACCACTTTCCACCAACAGCATTGTTCTTTATAGTCTCCATTATTAATTGAACACATTGCAAAAGATTCAGCAACACAGATGTCCAAATTACTGTGGAATTATGCGATGAAAAGAGACGACTTTTAGCCGTGTTTGGTGCTGAGATAGTATGTCCCCTCCAACCAATAACGTCACAAACACACATCATCATACGCGTCATCATTCCGCGACGTTTTCAACAAGAAACTCCGCGGGAAATTTAAAATTGTAATTTAATAAACTAAACCGGCCGTATTGGCATGTGTTGCAATGTTAATATTTCATCATTGATATATAAACTATCAGACTGCGTGGTCTGTAGTAGTGGGTTTCAGTAGGCCTTTAAACAATGTAAACAAACATATGCATGTATTGTACTTTGGAAATCAAACCCAGGAAGTTGCTGCCCACACACACAATTATGCACTCCCAAGACTGCATGACTTGTTGCTCCAATCACATGCGTACGTTTAGTGTTTTTTTTCTTTTGTTGGAATATTATTTTTAGTTTTTCTTCCAAAATGTCATAACGAAGCGTGCAAACTGAATTGTGGAAAGATAATCAACACCAGGGATGTCGAAAGTGCGGCCCAGGCACCATTTGTGGCCAGCTGCTAACTTTTTAACGGCATGTGTCACTTTTTTTTTTTTTTTAATTCCCCAAAAACTTTAAAAAGTGTAATAAAACTGGTGTAATGTAATGAGAACATGTTGCATTATTGACATTGATAACTACAGCCGGGCCGATAAAACAATAGTAAAACATACTGTGATAGACATGTAATCAATATTAATTAAAAGAATGTGTTCAACAAAAATATATATAAATGTGTGTGTGTGTGTGTGTGTGTGTGTGTGTGTGTGTGTGTGTGTGTGTGTGTGTGTGTGTGTGTGTGTATGTATGTATGTGTATATATATATATATGTATATATATGTATGTGTATGTATATATATATATATGTATGTGTATGTATGTATGTATATATGTATTTGTATGTATGTAAAATATGTATGTATGTATATATGTATGTGTATATATATATGTATGTGTGTGTGTGTGTGTGTATATATGTATGTATGTATGTATGTGTATATATATTTATGTATGTATATATGTATATGTATGATTGTGTATATGTATGTGTTTGAGTATATATGTGTGCATGTATGTGTGTATATATATATATATATATATATGTGTGTGTGTGTGTGTGTGTGTGTGTGTGTATATATGTGTATGTATATATATATATATATATATGTGTCTGTGTGTGTATATATGTATGTATGTATGTGTGTGTGTGTGTGTGTGTATATATATATCAATCATCAATCAATCAATGTTTATTTATATAGCCCCAAATCACAAATGTCTCAAAGGACTGCACAAATCATTACGACTACAACATCCTCGGAAGAACCCACAAAAGGGCAAGGAAAACTCACACCCAGTGGGCAGGGAGAATTCACATTCAGTGGGACGCCAGTGACAATGCTGACTATGAGAAACCTTGGAGAGGACCTCAGATGTGGGCAACCCCCCCCCTCTAGGGGACCGAAAGCAATGGATGTCGAGCGGGTCTAACATGATACTGTGAAAGTTCAATCCATAGTGGCTCCAAGACAGCAGTGAGAGTCCCGTCCACAGGAAACCATCTCAAGCGGATCAGCAGCGTAGAGATGTCCCCAACCGATACAGGCGAGCGGTCCATCCTGGGTCCCGACGAGCGGTCCATCCTGGGTCTCGACTCTGGACAGTCAGTACTTCATCCATGGTCATCGGACCGGACCCCCTCCACAAGGGAGGGGGGGACATAGGAGGAAGAAAAGAAGCGGCAGATCAACTGGTCTAAAAAGGAGGTCTATTTAAAGGCTAAAGTATACAGATGAGTTTTAAGATGAGACTTAAATGCTTCTACTGAGGTAGCATCTCGAACTGTTACCGGGAGGGCATTCCAGAGTCCTGGAGCCCGAACGGAAAACGCTCTATAGCCCGCAGACTTTTTTTGAGCTCTAGGAATCACTAATAAGCCGGAGTCTTTTGAACGCAGATTTCTTGCCGGGACATACGGTACAATACAATCGGCACGATAGGCTGGAGCTAGACCGTGTAGTATTTTATACGTAAGTAGTAAAACCTTAAAGTCACATCTTAAGTGCACAGGAAGCCAGTGCAGGTGAGCCAGTACAGGCGTAATATGATCAAACTTTCTTGTTCTTGTCAAAAGTCTAGCAGCCGCATTTTGTACCAACTGTAATCTTTTAATGCTAGACATGGGGAGACCCGAAAATAATACGTTACAGTAATCGAGACGAGACGTAACAAACGCATGGATAATGATCTCGGCGTCTTTAGTGGACAAAATGGAGCGAATTTTAGCGATATTACGGAGATGAAAAAAGGCCGTTTTAGTAACGCTTTTAATGTGTGACTCAAAGGAGAGAGTTGGGTCGAAGATAATACCCAGATTTTTTACAGAGTCACCTTGTTTTATTATTTGGTTGTCAAATGTTAAAGTTGTATTATTAAATAGAGGTCGGTGTCTAGCAGGACCGATAATCAGCATTTCCGTTTTTTTGGCATTAAGTTGCAAAAAGTTAGCGGACATCCATTGTTTAATTTCATTAAGACACGCTTCCAACTGACTACAGTCCGGCGTGTTGGTCAGCTTTAGGGGCATGTAAAGTTGGGTGTCATCAGCATAACAGTGAAAGCTAATACCGTATTTGCGTATGACGTCACCTAGCGGCAGCATGTAGATGCTGAAGAGTACAGGGCCAAGGACCGAACCCTGGGGAACTCCACACGTTACCTTAACATAGTCCGAGGTCACACTGTTATAGGAGACGCACTGCATCCTATCAGTAAGATAAGAGTTAAACCATGACAGGGCTGAGTCTGACATACCAATTCGTATTTTGATACGCTCTAATAAAATATTATGATCGACGGTATCGAAAGCAGCGCTAAGATCGAGGAGCAGCAACATAGATGACGCATCAGAGTCCATCGTTAGCAATAGATCATTAGTCAATTTTGCGAGGGCTGTCTCAGTCGAGTGATTTGCCCTGAAACCGGATTGAAAGGTTTCACATAGATTGTTAAACGCTAAGTGCTCATTTAGCTGCTCTGCAACAATTTTTTCGAGGATTTTCGAAATAAAGGGAAGGTGAGACACCGGTCGGTAGTTTACCATGAGGTCAGGATCGAGGTTAGGTCTTTTAAGGAGAGGATGAATAACCGCTTTTTTGAATGCAACGGGAACAGTGCCCGAGGAAAGTGATAAGTTTATAATATTTAGCACTGATGGACCCAATAATACAAAAAGCTCCTTGATAAGTTTCCCAGGAAGTGGGTCAAGTAAACATGTTGTTTGTTTTATTCCATTTACACGTTGTAACAATCCTTCTAATGTTATTTCATCAAAACAAGAGAAACTATTTTGGATATTTGCAGTATCCGCCGTATATACAATCGTATCTGTGTTACTATAACCCCGTTGTAGCTGGGACGCATTGTCTTTAATCTCCTTTCTAATAAGTTCAATTTTCTTATTAAAGAACTTCATAAAGTCATCTGCCGAATGGGTGGAGCTACTGGAAGGAGTCCCTTGTTGGGTTAGCGATGCTACTGTACTAAACAAAAATTCTGGATCGTTTTTATTAATGCGGATGAGATTTGAGTAATAATTAGTTTTAGCTAAGGTAAGCATGCGTTTATAAGTTATTAAACTATCACTCCATGCTTGATGGTGCACCTCAAGTTTAGTCGTGCGCCATTTGCGTTCCAGCTTTCTACATAATAATTTCTGAGCTCTAGTTTCTTCAGTAAACCATGGCGTACGCCTTTTTGGAGCCTTTTTTAACTTCAGCGGTGCTATACTATCAATGGTTTCGCGCAGGGCGTTGTTAAAGTTGTTAGTGAGGTTATCAATAGAGCCCACATACTTTGGGAACGGTGCCATTACCGAGGGCAGTAGGTCCGCAAGAGTCGTCGTTGTGGCAGCATTAATGTTGCGGCTGCTATTGCAGTTATTATTATTATTAGCTTGCCGAACATGAGTCTGAACTTCGAATTTTATAAGGTAATGATCGGACATTACTTTAGTATACGGGAGTATCATAATTTTGGAGACGGTGATACCTCTGACAAGCACTAGGTCTATCGTATTACCGCTGCGATGCGTCGGTTCATTTATTATTTGTGTAAGACCACAGCTATCAATTATAGTCTGGAGCGCCACGCACGGTGGGTCCAATGGGGTATTCATATGGATATTAAAGTCCCCCATTATAATTATATTATCGGCGTGCGTCACTAGATCAGCAACAAACTCTGAGAATTCACTAATAAAGTCCGAATAGGGCCCTGGGGGGCGGTAGATAACGGCCAGGCAGAGAGGCAGAGGTGTGGCAGACTTCATAGAAAGCACCTCAAACGATTTATATTTATTATTTAAGTTAGGACTAAAGTTAAAGTTTTCGTTGTATATTAGTGCGACACCCCCTCCCCTTTTGAGGTGACGGGCAATATGCGCATTCGTATAGTTAGGAGGGGATGCCTCATTTATCGCAAAAAAATCGTCTGGTTTAAGCCAGGTTTCGCTAAGACCGATGACGTTAAGGTTGTTGTCTCTAATGACCTCATTGACTAATAACGTTTTGGGAGACAAAGATCTGATGTTTAGAAAGCCCATATTATAGGTAGTGGGCTGTTTTAAGGAGTTGTTGATAAAATTATCCGTAGTAGCAATATTAATAATGTTGCGTTTATTATGCGCAGTGTACTTAAAATAATTACGACCATATCTAGGAATTGATATGACGGGAATTTTCAGATTGTCTACTTGGCGCTGCGATAAACTGAACGCATCATAATTTGCCACCTCAGTAGAACGCATGTCTAACTCTGACGTAGTCATAGACACAGTAGAAAAAACATTTTGTGAGTTGTGTATTATTCTACGAAAATTGCTATGTGTACAGGGATCATCCAGCCTGGCGCTGGCTAGTTCTAACTTAACTGACTCCATACCCAGGCTAGCAGGCTCTGTAATTGCCTGTGACCGGGCTTGCTCTAGTGCAGTTAGTCAAATGTGGCTCAATGCGAAGTCTATGTTCCGAGACAAGAGGATAGCGCCTTCCTGGTTAGGGTGAAGGCCGTCTCTCCTCAGCAAGCCAGGTTTGCCCCAGAAAGAGGGCCAATTATCAATAAACGTAAATCCCTGTTGTCTGCAGAAGCTATCCAGCCACCTGTTAAGAGAGACTAATCTGCTATACCTCTCATCATTGCCTCTCCCAGGCAGGGGGCCAGAGACAATTACTCGATGCCTGGACATCTTTCTGGCGAGATTACAAGCCCTGGCTATGTTTCTCTTTGTAATCTCTGATTGTCTCATCCTAACGTCATTGGAGCCAACGTGTATTACTATATTCGCATAACTAGTGGTGCGGTTAGCCTGCCGTACGTGTTTACTAGACCTGTTGCGAGTTAGCTCCCTAAGATTAGCTTCAATGTCAGGTGCTCTGCCCCCGGGAATACACTTAATTGTGGCTGGTTTGCTAAGCTCTATGTTTCGGGTGATGGAGTCCCCTATGACTAAAGTGTGGTGCCCGGTAGACTGGGGTGTAGGACTAGCTAAAGGGCTAAATCTATTATGCGTCTCAACCGGTACACCGTAGCTTGTAGGCCGATTAGTGCTGCCACAAGCTGGGCTAGTTAGCTCGCTACAGCTAACGCTAGCAGATGTGTCCGCAACATCTAAAGTTACGAAATTACACTGCTCTAACTGGCGGACACGGCTCTCTAGCAAAGCCAACCTATCCATGAGTAAAGTGCACGAAGCGCAGGAAGCCATACTGACAGAAACTTTCCGTCGCCGAGTGGGGTGCCAGCTGTCTTCGGGAAGTGGTGGTCACGGTGGCGGGGGAGAAGCTTCCTTCAGACCGGCGCTGCCTTTCTCCGCTAGCCTCGTTAGCTTAGCAGCTAGCTAGCTGAGGGCGAAGTGGTGAGACAGAGATCGGGTGATTTGCAAGTTAAATTGAACTATTAAATATGTTCGATAAGTTGTAAATAAAGCTGCAAAACAGTTAAAATCACACAGATAGAACGATACTTAGCTTTTTTGCAACAAGAGCAGTCAGCGAGCAGTCATTTGCGAATATATATATAATATATATATATATATATATATATATATATATATATATATATATATATATATATATATATATATATATATATATATATATATATGTGTGTATGTGTGTATGTATTAGAGATGCGCGGTTTGTGGTCTCATCCGGGGAGTCCGGGTCGGGAGGGTGACATGCAAAAAAAATAGATTTTAAATAGAGTCGGGCGGGTGGCGGTTGAACCATTTGGAAATATATGATATACATGGTTCAGAGATCGTAACCTTTACCGTTCAAAGAGCCAATTTGGACCCGTGTCACAAAGCGAAGAAGACATTAGTTGACGTAAACATTCTCAAGAATGTCTGCCGGCAGTCACCCAGTTAATAAGTATTAGGGCTTGCTATGAAGCCTTTTGCCTTTGACGCCTGCTACAACATGTACAATTTACTTGCAAGTCCAGCAATATGTTGTGTGTGGCTTCCACTGACACACGCACACGACTGCAAGGCATACTGGGTGATACAGAGTACACTAATGGTTGTGATAGGAACAATTTTAACACTTTTACTAATATGCGCCACGCTGTGAAGCCACACTACACAAGAATGACAAACACATTTGTGGAGAACATCCTCACAGTAACAAAACATAAACCCAAAACAACAAATACCCAGAATCCTTCGCATCCATGACTCTTCCTGAATATACTTTACACCCCCGCGCCCCCAACCCCGCCCACCTTACTTACGCACGGGGGTTTGCTGCCAGTGGGGTGTATAATATAGTCAGGAATTGTCATTGATGCAAAGGATTTTGGGTATTTGTCGTGTTGTGTTAAGTCACAACCATTAGTGTACTCTGTATCACCCAGTATGCCCTTCAATCTTGTACGTGTGTTTGCGTAAGCTGCATACAGCATGTTACTGGACTGGCAAACGGTTCGTACATGTTGTTGAAGATGTCAAAGGCAATGGCTTCACAGCACGCCCTTATTCCCATTATCTGAATGATCACCATCAGATATTCGCGAGAACGTTAGCGGTTCCCATTGCCTTCTTTACTTTGTGACACGGGCGAAACTAGCTATTTTAGTGTTAAAGGTCGCCGACTCCGTATATATAACAACGGGCGGTTGCGGTTCTGATAAAATGTTGGTTCGGGTGGATGGCGGGTGGATGATTACTTTAGTGATGCGGTTGTGGATGATATAATTGCCTATCCGCGCATCTTTAGTATGTATATATATCATATACACATATATAATGAATCACGCTTTTCCATCTGGCAATCTGATGGACGAGTCTGGGTTTGGGGGTTGCCAGGAGAACGGTACATTTCGGACTGCATTGTGCGGAGTGTGAAATTTGGTGGAGGAGGAATTATGAGTTGGGCCTTTAGTTCCAGTAAAAGGAAATTTGAATGCTCCAGGATACCAAAACATTTTGAACAATTCCACGCTCCCAACCTTGTGGGAACAGTTTGGAACAGGCCCCTTCCTTTTCCAACATGACTGTGCACCAGTGCACGAAGCAAGGTAACTAAAGACATGGATGACAGCAAATGGTGAGGATGAATTTGTGGCCTGCACAGAGTCCTGACCTTAACCCGATAGAACACCTTTGGAATGAAATAGAACCGAGAGTGAGAGCCAGGCCTTCTTGACCAACATAAGTGTGTGACCTCACCAATGCGCTTCTGGAAGAATGGTGGAAAAAATCCAACAAACACACTCCGCAACCTTTTAGACAGCCTTCCCAGAAGAGTTGAAGCTGTAATCGCTGTAAAAGGTGGACCGACATCACATTGAACCCTATGGGTTAGGAATGGGATGGCACTTATAGTTCTAAAAAATGGGGG